>NW_019738880.1:945040-1195654 GCF_002891405.2 Cryptotermes secundus
AATATTATATTGTAGCATTCTGCTGCACTTCATTTAGCATCAGATGGTTTCACAGTCTCACGTGCAGCATGTCCTTCTATAAAACTTACTAAAAGTTAATATTATGCAGCATAACGCAGCACACAGAACAACCCAGCACTTCATATATACATGCGCATAGAAGGGACTGCTAGGTAACCACCAGAAACTACGATATGGAAGCACAACAGTTTCCTCATTTATAATTTAAAATTTTAAAACACCTGATGATGACCTTATAGGTCGAAACATGTTGTAAATAACTTTTAATACGTTAAAATCTATTTGACATGTAAAACTTTTAAAGTGAATAACTTTTAGTAAGTTTTATAGAAGGACATGCTGCATGTGAGGCTGTGAAACCATTTGATGCTATTTCTAAATGGTGCTTCATGAGGAAGTAAATTATAGTTATCCTTAAAATTCCATGATTCCATATATCAGATAGATATCCAGCCACACTTATTATGCATTCATTTTCTGCTGACTACAAACATACACAGTGAATACGGCAAATTTGTGGCATGTAAGATGGAGCATGCTCATAAAACATGCACTCCTATACACACAGCATATTTGTTCAGTTGTCATTAGGCTAGTAGACATAAACACAGACCATGGGTTGGAAATTGGGAGAAATTGGTGAGTTCAAGCAGCAGACTAACTTAAAATTTGGCCAGCTGTTAGGATAATCAGTGACAGGAGCTGCAAATATTTCAGAATATTAATGGCAAACAGACTGTGCCCCATCTGAAGTGTCAGGCTCAAGGAGATTTAATTTTTATTTTGTTTCCAGTTGATGAAACAGATTAGCTCCACAGACACTCCACTTGGAACACTTTGCCTGTCGCAGCAGAAACAGAAAGAAACAGTCTCCATTTATGGTCCTTAGTGGCAGTAAACAAATGGGAGTATGCTTTTTGACTGCCATTCATTCAAAACAACAGCCAGTTCTAATTAAAAAAAATTGTCTTCATTAACTGACAGCCTTAGACATGAAAATACAGATTACTAGATGAAATCAGTCAGCTCAATTAAAAATCTGTCTAGCCTTGACATTGCAAATAACAGTAATTCATAGCTTTAACTTAAAGGCTGAGTAGATGGGAAGTCGTATAGTAATGTCGATAATGTCATCTGGTGATTATACTGCTGCAAAGTAAATATTTGTTGTTCTCTGTGCATGTCACGCGTCTTGTTATAATTTCTAGAGTGTACACCATAAAGTGTAATTTTAATGACAGATTCATTAATAAGACTTTCCTCCTTGGTACTGTGAGGTCTCACTAAAAATTTCTGTTTTTGATGCAGAATATGAAATTTAATTTTCAAAGAGAAAGCTGCCATGCGAGGTTTTTTGTGAAATCTTCTAGTTTAACATGTGCATTACTACATTTTCTTTATTTCTTTCTTTTTCAGGGCAGCCATCTCAGAAGCAGAACTGTAAATTCTTCGTGAAATGCACGGGCACCGACTCTGAAATTTACTGTGGACTTATATAGTTTTTATTGTTTCTTACTGTCAGGAATATCATTTCTATTTTTAAATAAGACACAGCTTGCGGCTGCTGGTAGTGCCTGTATGTACTGGAAGGAAGGCCATAGAGTGCATGTCACATTCAAATGAGTACATTGGTTCTCCTGCTTCCTTACATAACCTACTGGCACCTGTAGGCTGAAAAGTACAATTTCTAATGATTAGTTGCTTGTTTATAAAGCTTGAAATAGATGAACAGCCTCTAAGCTAAATCGGACATGAAGTAATTATATTTGGCCTCTCTTGATTATAATAGCGATATTTGTACATGCTGCATTCAACTCCAAAAATTTCTCACTGAACANGACAGGTCTTCTGAAATGTGATGCTCTGTAACTTGTTTTAACCAACACTGCAGACAGATATACTTCCTCCATCTTCAGGATGGAAAATTGAAGCTAAGGCAATGTGTTGCTCTGAAATGTCATTAAACTTCTACCAACCTACACAGTATCATATCCTGTATCATCAGCCAAATGAAAGTGCTGTTTGTGGATGACCTGATTTCATATTGTGACTTCAAACATCTGTACCTACGCAATCTAAATGTCTGATATCTGGAGTCATCCTAAAGATGGAGGCACACATTCCACCAAAACGTTAGTACCCACCTATCAGACTGCAGCGTGGTGTGTTTCACCAGAACCCTGGTATCCGCTTGCCAGACTGCAACACAGTGTTATACGATACAACGTCCCCACCAAGGAACTTGATGATTGTACAGCTTTCCCAGTTTTCTCAGGAAAGTTACATCAAGGACTTGTAGCTGAGATGAGGGAACACAGATACTTTTCATTTCCGTGCATCCTGTTGTGTTATTATATACAATTCTTTATTGGAGTCGGTTGTAACACAACAACATAACAGTCAAAGTTAAGATTACCTAGCTACCTGTTTTGGCTTTTTAAAGCCGTCATCAGGCAAAGCACAAGAGTACTAATTGTGTCTGAATATAGTAATCATGTGTTTTGCCTGATGATGGCTTTAAAAAGCCGAAACATGTACCTGGGGTAATTTTAAATTTGACTGTTATGTTGTTGTGTTATGACGGACTCCAGTAAAGAATTGAACACAAATGCATATAATATTTTCGTTGGAACATGCTGGAAAGCATCCAGTTGGCAAAGCAAAAGTGGTAGATGGAAGATATCAAACCAGGTCTTGACAAAACTGGGTATGACTGTGGATCACGATGTGTCCACTGGTGGGCTTTGGTATTGGCAACATTCATCCTGGAAGGGTATGCTGAAAAGTAATGCCTCCATAAGACAGTGGTGAAAATGTAGTTCTGTCCTGCCACACTTACAGAAGTACAGGTACTCCTTGGTATATGCAAGTTGGAAACATGCTGTTTCATTTTAATGCACTCAATTAATTTAGACCTGTAACACTTGCTTTAATATGAACTGATTGCTGGTCCATCAAGAGAGGTCAGAAGAGAGGGGATTAGGATGCTGTGCAGGTGTGGAGAGGAATGCAAGGGGAGGAGAGAAAGTTCGGCCTACCTGATGTCATTGCACCCCTTGTGACTCCTTTGGGAATACAACTAATGCATTAATTGATGAATACCTGTACATGAAATAGTCAGCTGTGGCTGGACTGCAGAAGTGGTTGTTTGAGAAGTAATTGTGTAAAATAGGGAACAAAGTTCAAGGAAGGTAGCCATCTCTGTTTCAATGAAATTGCTGTTATGGAAAAGAAATTGCAAGTCGTTACTTTCAGCATGCCCTTGTACAAGCTCCGTCACCAGGAGAAGACATACACTTCCCAATGAAATGTCCCACATTGTGAAATTGGAAATTTCATAATGTTAATTGAAATCCATATTTAAATATTTGTTGCTTAACCTCCAGTGGCGTCGTGTGTACAGAGCACACTTGCCATTGTATGACATCACTACGTGGAACACACAATACCTATGGCAGCCATAACTTCTGTCTCTAACAGTGATATTATATCAGAAGTGCCAGTTTTTTTATACCTGTTCAGAAAAAATGCTATAAGCTGTCTATTCATGTATGGGTAGTCACATTTTCAGTTTCCTGTGGCATGTAACAAATACTGTGTACATCTGAAATAAAATTACCCTGCTTTACCTTTTATCTACAGTGTAAACCTCACGTTAAACACAAGATATGAAGCTTTCATGGCAGCTGCAGTATATGAAATCTGCTCTGGCTTTCAGCCGTGTCAGTTGGTTAAGTATCACTGATGTTGCACGGACATCTCTCTCCCTGTCGTCAGACATGGCTGATAGCCCAAGAATATTTTATCAGCTTGTGTCACAACTTTTTTCCTTTAAACAGGACTATGAGGTCACATTGCTGTCTGTGTATGCTCCCCTCCCCAAACCTACTGATCCATGACTGATGTATCATTAAAATATTCCTACGGGTAAGTCAGTAGAAAGGAAACAACATACGAACGAGTATTTCGCAATAATGCTGCTGCTGCTGCTACTACCAAGGATGACAGCAGTTTTCTATGGGTAATGAGTAGAGTCTTCAAGACGCACCATTTTACCACCCACAGTATTCCAGGCCCATCAATAGATTTTTTCTTTCATATTTCACCACATTACAGAAGCTATGGACGAAGCTGAGCAAAATTTCCTCTATCAGGAATTAAATTTAAAAAAAAGAGGTACTTTACGTTTTAATGGTTTTCGGTTAACAGAAAATCCGATACTTTTGTTTTGATGGCCTTCGGTTATCAGGAAAACCTGGTACCTTGAACAACCTTCAGGAGCACAGTATTGATCGCAAATGAATTAAATTTAAAAGTCCCGGTACTTTTTCCTTTTTAATAGTCTTCGGTTATTTGGAAAACCCGGAGCAAGACAGTCTTTGAGCACATTTTGTGCATACAGCAAGAAATGTAAACAAAACCCGGTTACTTGGAAAACCCGGAAGGTTTTTCTGAAAACCTGATTGGTTTTTGTGAAAACCCGGAGGTTATTTGGAAAACCCGAAGCAGGGCAGTACTTTTGCAGATTTTTGTGCATGCAGCAAGAAATGTAAACAAACCCCGGAACTTTTTGTTATCACCAGGGTACTTTCCGTTGCACCGCGGCAAAATGTAAACAAAAACCAGGTACTTTCCGATGCACCGCGGCAGGAACACGAACATGCGGCAGTTACGCGACCATGAGTAATGAGTAACCAATCAGCATTAAGGGGCGGGGCCGCTTACGTGCTTACTGCACAATCTATGGGTATAGTAAACGAAACCACGCCTCCAGGGGGGGAAAAGGAGTTATCATCGGAAACCCCCCCCCCTCTAACACGTGACTGTGACTGTATAGCCAACCAACATTAAGGGGCGGGGGCACAAAAGTCCACGTGAATTCCGTGCATATTGCAATACTTATAGGTAAGGCAGGAAATGTAAACAAAACCCGCAATTTTTGGATGTAATAACCTTCAAAGACATTCAAGAACACAAGACATGTTGCAGCTCTGGGCATCTGGCTGCAAATGTTGCCATATTTCCGAAAAATGAGTTACAGTAGACAATAAACATCAATGGTCAGGGGCCAAGACCATTTACAAATACATGAATGTAGTGCTAAATGCAAATATTTTGAAGATACAAGACATGTATATATAACCCTGATTGTTTTGATCTTATAACTTCTAAAACCTTGAAGAGCACATTTCAAGCCAAAGCTGTGAACTTTCTGTTGAGGATTAAACATCACTGCCACAGTTGAACATTTATCTCCTAGACAGGGTATGAGGATGAACTTCATTTCTTCAATTAGCCATTTTTGCAAGCCAACTGGTCAGTTCTCATCTGCTTTACACTGAAAGCAAGCTTCGGACCCAATACCAAGTAGAGTAATGGAAGAAAAGTATCTTCATGAAACCTCTTGATTGAACTTAGGGGCTGCTGCACATGGAAATGGTGCTTTACCCCTGAGATTAAGGTGGTTGTGGTCAACCAATCAGCTGATGCCTCACAGGAGACATACAGAATAAATGATCTTCCTCAGACCAGTCATTTCAGCATAAATTAAAAGATTCGACTGAATGAGGATTGACCACTTGGCTTGCACAGATGGTGAATCAAGGAAGCAGAGTTTATCCTCATATTCTGTGTAACACATAAACGTTCATCTGCAACACTGCTCTGTAATCCTCATCCAAAAATTTGAAACTGTGGCTATAAATGAGCTCTTGAAGACTTTTTGGAGGTTACAAGTTTAGACAGTTTAGGGGTTTGTTTACATTTCTTGCAATTAGCACTAGATTCACAAATATTAACTTGATTCCGACCGTTGATGCTGATTGGCTACTGTATCCCCTTCTTCGCAAATACAGCTACATCTGCAGCCAAACTATCAAATCCCAAGCTAAAAGCTTGGAGCTGCAGCAGTGCTGTGCTCTTGAAGATTGAAGGTTACTGGAACAAAAAGTACAGGGTTTTGTTTGCATTTCATACTGAACCTGCAAATCGTGCATTAAGCACTAACTTCATGTATATTAACTTGGGCCCACCCCTTGATGATGATTACTTCATTCTATTCCCATTCCACATGGACTTGAACCCATGCTCTTGTGCAGACAAGCCCACTGCTGTATCACTGAGCTAATGCTTGTCATGCTGGATCATTCATCCAATGTTTGTCACTACTGCTGTATTCAGAACACGTTAAACAGTTTGGTGCATCCAGTCTTGAGCCTTTTATTCTAATACCATTCATATTGTAACATGACTGGTCTTGTAAGTATTTATTCTACATTTATTTTGATCATAAAGTGGACTCTTCAAACAATCAGGCTCTGAGGATACTTGTAAATTCACTGAACATTTAAATTTATAGGCAAATTCAACCAGCAGATGTGTTGGTCTTATGGATGAGGCAGCAACCTGACCTTCACAAGGTTCTATGTTCATGTCCACAGGGAACATGACTGCAACTTTTTACGCATGCAAGTGAAAATTTTTACTTACCTCCATAAACACTATCAACATTTATTCTTTCAACAGGCTACCGAATTTTTAAGGTTTTGATGTCATGAAGTATTCAAGATAGGTTTTCGAAAAAGGACAAGAATTTCCAGAATTTACCCTTAATCCAGTTTTTTTTTCTTTTGTTTTTTCATCCCACACAATAAAATATTGAAATATTTGTTAACTGTATTTACAATGCGACTCTTCTGCAGATGCTGTTTTGTATGTTCTCATATACTTCACTTTATTTACACTCTGTACAAATTCTGAGTGTGGTATTGCACAAAGCACAGGGACAACTTTATTTGTTTTTGGCTTGTATGTATTAATGCCATCAGCACTCAGCTGGGGCCATTCAATTCCAGTCCTTCCTGACAGCACACTGTAAAGCAGAAATATGTATCAGTGAGGATGAAGGCTGAACCACTTGGCTGCATTGTCATACATGCATACAGTCTCAGGTGACCTATATAGTTGGCCTCAAACTCCATTCGAGACATTAATGGTCTGCCCATACTGATCTGAATTTTCCTGTGACAACACAAGGCTCGTAGCAGATCCATCCCACCTGCATCAGAGGAGTTGACTTTCTAAATATGACTGACCTGTATGGATCTATAAAATAAAACCCTTTACAATGTGTGTAAAATTCTTATTTCCCCTTATAAGTGTCATCTGCATCTGTAGAGACATCCTTAGGGTGTACACGTAACGGGTTTTCCTAAAACATGAAGCAAAGACATAGTCAGCTGTGATAAGTATTTATGAAAGTAAATTATAAATATCCCACCCAGGATCCAAATATCCTCACATACATCAGAATGTTTATATTTGCTTCAGTCTGTATAATTTTTGGATACAATGAATGTAAAATATCTTGCAACAGTATAAGTCCTAAACTGTCAAACATTCTAAATCCTAACAGAATTTTCAAGTACCACCTGATGAATTAGTTACAATTCAACTAAGTGCTCTCACTATGCTGCAACCCATGTGTCTTTACCTTAGCCAAGCTACGGCAGTCGTGCTTCCATACACTTGCATTACAGAATTCTACTTTAATACGATGCCGAAACTGTCCACCATGGCTTGTTAGAGTATTGAAGAATTAGCTGCCAAGAAATTTCTAATTGTACCAATTAGAAACATGCAACTTTACCCCACCCCAACCCCAAAAGCTTCAGCATTTCCTATCCAATTTACACTTACAATTACCTCTGCAATCAGACAGCAATTTGTGTAACTTACACAAACATTCTGAGGTCTATGTTTGATTGGAAGTTTTCATGGCAATGTCTATAAGGAGTTTGGGGTTCTGAGTTGTAAAAACATGTAGTTTGGAGACAGCCCAATATTTAGGGAGAATATGTCACCTCCAAACTACATGTCGCTACAACTCAAAAAGCTGTACTCATTCCAAGAACCAGCCGTAGACTCCTCACTGTCACCGTGCAATTCAGAAGGCAGAAGAAAACTTTCAGTTCTCAATTTAGGGCTGTTATCCTACACTTAACTCCCATGTCAAATCAAAACCAAATGTTATCTACTCATGACGGTGTATTCCTTGTACATGCCATTACAATGTATACTCTCTAAGCAAACGTGTCTTCATCTAAGATCGGACGTTTCTATGGCAGTAACCATGAGGATTTCAGTCTTCTGAGATGTGACACCATGTAGTGTGGTCAAATGTTACCAGCATTCCTGAGGAATGTCAAGACTCCATCTTCAGGGTCTTATAACTTTACATGTTCCTCTTAAGTGGTGGTAACATTCTATCAGTTTACGTAGCCTCACATCTTAGAAGACAACAGTCTTTCGAGTTATGAGGAGTTTAGAAAAGTCCACTGTCATTTAATCCAAACTGCCACATCCTGATACTGTATGCAGATATGAGAGCCATAGTTTACAGGATGAGTTTCAGGAAAGAGACATTATTGGCTGAACTTTATTCGATAAAAACTAGCAAAGAGAGGTAAGGTGCAAGCTTACAGAATCCATTTCACACATCAACAAAAACTGTAGCAAATGTTTGTAACTTCTAATACTTCTGTAAGACATAGAGGAAAGTGATTTAGACCAACCGAAGTGGAAGCTGATATAATACTTCTCATATGCTTTAGACAGGTTTCATGAGGGAACTCCCATATCACACTCCATCAATATGTGTTGCCTGCAAGAACTGCAACTTACAACAATGGGAATACACACAGTTCTGTCACAGAAAATGCCAAATATGCATAAAAAAGAAAGGAAAAGATCCAACTAGTATTCTGCCTTATAAATTCATGAATACAAGTGATCATATTCCATAAATGAACAATTCCTGTTATATATTGATTATTAAATTTACAGCATTGATAAACTTAAGCATTAGAAGGTATGACTTGAGGTTTTCACAGCAGTGACTATGAAGATAGCAGTCTTCTTGGATGTGGCTCCACATAGATCTTATATAAACCAGCATTTCAGAGGAACATATCACCTCAATCTTCATGGTAGAAGAAAAAAGAAGAAAATCCGCGAGCTAGGAACCAGCGTGTGCAGGTGCTAACAGACTAATGCCGACTGCTTTCTTCTTAACCATTAGAAGATGGAAATGAGATCAACAGGGACTACCAAATATCAAAAAATGTCTTGTACGTGATGCATTGATGCATGTAGATCTTGCTCCATATATAGTGCTTCACATGTATGTGACATGCCCAGTGACACATCACACTGATTTCCAACTAGTCACAATTTCATCACAACCAGAGAATACACTGTCCCTAGCTTCTAGAGACCAACAGAAAACTTTGGTAAACACATGTCTCAAGCCAGAAGACCATGAATGAATTTTACATAAACTGATATCAGGAATAATATATTGCAGCATCCTGTTGCACTGCTTGGATCTGACTTTGCATTATGCTTTGATGCTGTCTCTGTGCAACGTTGGTTAATATTCTCTCATAGTTTTCTTTTTATTGCCACTACATGTTTCGGCTTAACTGGCCATCTTCAGGTGTACAGGTTGTTGTGACTGTGGAACCTGCTGCTTACTGTAATGCTGTTCTGTTTCTCTTATGTAGAGGACTCGGATTACATCTGGTTATGTGGGTTAACCATCTGTTTCTTATTTAGGTGTCCTTGAGCTGCACACGTCTGTTGTGTTGTGGCTGGCCATCATCACAACAATCTCCGACCCCAGCAAGAACATTCAAGACAGCCACAGGCAACAAAACTATAAGGCTATAACACAAGCAGCTCAGAGACACGTAAATACGCAACAGATGGCTAACCCACATAACCACATGTAATCCAAGGCCTCTACATAGCAGAAACAGAACAGCATCACAGTAAGCAGCAGATCCCACAATCACAGCAACCTGTACACCTGAAGATGGACAGTTAGGCCAAACATGTGGTGTCAATAGAGAAAAGCCAGTGAACAGTAACCGACATTGCACACAGACAGCGTCAAAACAAAGCACAAAGTCAGATATCATGCATATGTGTTATCCTCCTACATGCAACCATAGTAAAGCAAGAAAGGCAGTTTTTTGGACAATTTATCAGTCTGACTTGGTCACACACATCAGACATTTCTTACTATAAGACTGTAATATTATCTTCCTGTTATGTTTCAGTCTTGATATGCACAGATTTTCACTTCAGTCTTGACATGCACAGATTTTCACTTCAGTCATGACATGAACAGATTGTGGTAGCACAGCCTCAAGAGAAAAGACTATCTGAAACAGCCATACACAGATGATAGGACGGCAAAACGGATGTCAGAGAAATGCTGTAACTTGCTTATTATGACTGCACAGCAACAGCTCCTTGCCCTTATGGCAGAAAAGTCACTTGACATCTCATGCTGATGAGTTGCAGGCCTGAAACAATTACATGAATGGCATTAAAAAACAGATTCTGATTCACATGCGAATCTGCATGCACGGTTTCAAACTTGATCCACTTTTAATTTCAACAAAAAGTAAAACTTCTATGTGGCTTGGAACAAAAAAAAATTATGGTTATATAACATTCCTCCATGATAATATCTGGCACTTTTCCCCCTCTGAAAACATGTTTCTGATATTTTCAGGTTCAGCTTTTGCATGAAGATTGAAAAATACAATGCACTGGCAAGTGTGTGAGACTTTTGATAAGTTTGTCAATACGGATCAAGTATTTGCTGGTATACATACTGGCCTAAAGAAAAGGTACTAATACTATCCATATACTAAATAAATTTTGTTCATAGATATCTCCATATTAGAACACTGTAAAAATATATAAAAGTAAAGACTTTAGCTCCTTCAAAATGGGAAATTAATTTCCATTGCACAAGCTGATGTCCCCTGAAATATACCTCAATGTGCACACAGTACCTTCCCTCTACATCAGTCACCCCATGCTGACAGCTGACAGCTACAATAGATAACACTTGACAGATACTTCCAAAGTTACAGAAATTTTAAGCAGAATAACATCCTAAATACTGTGTTTAAACAAATGTGAAAGAAAAATGCTGTGCTGTAGAAAAATATATTCTCCTGTATTCAAGAATGTATCATAATTACCTTGTACGAATTAAAATAAATTTAACAATTTAATAACTTCAATGAAAATAACTATTTAATACAGCAATTGTTTGAATTCTAGTACAGTGAACATCAAATTAAATGGGAAATTATGCAAATACCACTTTTCTGGGCTTACACTTTATAAGTTTTCTTGCTTAGTAAGTGTGATGTGTTAAATTTGCACTACTACTCCAGAATATGTTAGATCATTACTGCCATATCACTCTGCCTGTATTTATACAGTATATTCCCGATTATCTGCATGAAGATTATCCATGCACCTCTTTGAAGCATGTTCACACAGGGTGTCGTCCATTGTTCATAAATATATGTCTGTCCAGGGTGTTTTTTGGCAGCTTGCCCCTCATGTTCATAGCCTACTTTTCAGTTATGACTGCCATACGCCCCTGGTTTGCATGTTTCTTCCACAGCATGTGGTGTTGTCTTTACTAGTGGAACTAGGAAACACTCAAACCAGAGGCGTATGGCAGTCATAACTGATAAGCAGGCTATGAACGTGAGGGGCAAGCTGCCAAAAAACACCCTCGACAGACATACATTTATGAACAATGGCTGACACCCTGCGTGAGGTGAAATAAAAAATGCACCAAAATAACGTGGGTATAATAGAAACTTTAAAGGATTTTATTTGGTTTTACCTTGAAAAGAGAACTACAGCGTGTGATTTTAACACAGACTAAGACAGTGTAGCAGTTTTAACATAATTTAATAAAAAAATATTTGTAACATATCAAGACACCTGATGATGGCAGTTTGGGGCCGAAACATGTAGTGTCAAGGTGTATAATGTTAAACTAAAATTAAAATTGAGCAGTGAATAAGAAGTGTTGCAATACTGTAGGACGATAAATACGTGGACGTTAAGTTAAACAATTGCAACAGGATGGTGAAATACAGAATTAGGAATAAAGACTGTTTTGATCAAAAGCTGTAAAGAAAATTGAACTACACATTTTAGGTTCAATATACTTTTATGGTTTTCAAGATAGTTAAACAAATCAGATGCTATGCGCAACTTTCCAGATTTCTACATTCAGCAATCACCATGGTCCCAAATTTTTGGATTATCCATATCTTTTTATTACTTGTATGTCTTTCCTCCTTCATTAGTGTGGATAATTGGACATATACTGTATTTCTGTTACAACACATCAATATACCCTTGAATTTTAGAGTGGATATACTATAAAACCAAAACCACATCAGTCTTCTTAAAAAAATTGAAAGCAACAATAATAATAACAGTTCATTTTTATCATTTGAAAGGACATAATGATTTTAAGTACAAATTAAACCACTTCTGTCTCATCCTCTGAGCTGCTGAAGTTAGGGCAGCTTTTTCCTCATATACAGATTTAATGATCCCCTAAAAGGTTTCTGACAATGGCCATGTTATTAATTATAAATTTACGTTGGACACTAAAACATTTTCATAGATAAATTTTAAATTACATGATGTTTCAAAGGCTAAATCTCCTTCTGTCAACAAGCATAAAAATGGAAAAGATCCTATTCAGTTGGGTCCCTTAGAGGGAGCCCAGTGACTGAGCCTGTCAGTATCTAAGAAGCCCAACAGAACAGATCTTCCCATTTTTATAAACGTTGACAGAGGCAGATCCATCTTCCGAAACATCATGTAATTTTAAATTTAACTAAGAAAATGGACAGTGTCTAACATAATTTTATAATTACTATACAGATCTACTTACTGCACTGGCCAGAATCTGTGTAAATACATCAACTGCTAGTAAATGGTCTCAAACGATGTGTTCAATATATTTTCCAGCTATAAATACAAAGATAAAGAAAGCCACAAGCAAGAGGCTTTATTCATCACCAGACCAAACTAGTCTACATAAATTTGTACTTCATAATACCAGTTCCCTGTTTTTTTTTTTCATTACTATTCACAAAGATGAGCAAAGTCTTCATTCATACAAGAGGTCACACCAATTTCAAATGCTTCCTTGGACAGAAGTCAAGATCTTCGTAGGTGACATCAATATCTGTTAAGTAATAAACAGAATTATCAAGTTTTTGACATGAAGAATTCCATCTCCTGGCATGTGACACAATGCAATATGGTAAAAAACTTGGTTCAACATTTTGGTTGAATATACTATCTCCATCTTCAGGGTAAAAGTGTAAGCTGAACAAGTAAGTCTGCAGGCAATCAAGCAAGAAGCAAGAGGAGTAAAAATTCTGCTGATGGCTTTGTCAGATTATACTTCAACAAAGGCAGTATCTTCTGCCATCTTCAACCCTGAGGATAGGGACAGCATCGTTCTCAAAAATGCTGGCAAACTTCTATCAGGTTACATGGTACCATATCCCAGAAGATAGTACTCAAAATTCTCTACAAGGCCACACCTGGTCCACTGACCATAAAATGTCTATATCTACTTATCCTAATGAGACAAAATTTACATCTTCATTTCTTGGGTGCAACTATAAAGTATTGATGCAATTTTCCAAACTACCTCTGTTTCATTTAAAATCTCTTGCCAGATTTATCTTTTCTATTTAAATTTGTATAAATACAATCAGAAATTTGTTAAGAAAATCAGCCTTATTTGCTGATACATCACAGTATATCATATAAATAACATTAACAAACACAGTCACAGGGGAAGAATGAAATAATATTTCACTCACCACATTCTACCAGTTTTATATTGCATCTTTTGTTTAAAATATTGTTGTACATCATTCAATTCATCACTAGAAAATGATGCTTCAACATGCATCAAAATGTCATTAATCCTTTCACTGTTTCTATGATACCAAGCCTTCATTTCTGAAGTGTAAGGATTAACCAATGAGTGACAAGTTCAACAAAACACAATTCTATTCACCAAATAGGGCAAGAATTTGTGCATTCTGAACTACAGCCTTCTACTACCCTGGTTCAGAAACATAGCACCATGACGTCCACACAACACAAATTGTGTGCTGTTTAATTCAGTCCAGTATTATCCCAATTGGAAAGGGCTTTGAAGTTTACATTCTCAAACCTCCACTTCTGGGTGAGAGATGAGGTATCGCAGGTTGCAACATAAAGCATTTGTCTTCCTGGGTCAGAATCAAGACATCTGGGGTTACCTCCATGGACAAGCCACTGCTGTTCCTAAAACAGAAAGCAAATATTTTACACTTTGTCTAAAACATCTTTGATGGTACATCACACCTAAGGAAGTAAAGTCCCGTGTGTCCAATAATATCTATGGGAGGGTAATTTTGGTTCCTACTGTATTTCTAAAACAGGATCAAATAACTTCCTAGTGATAGCATAATGCTTTGGATCACCATCTGATGATTATGTATCGTTAAAGATGTTTTAGACACACGATAACATAATCTTACTATGCAGTCCATATTTCATGAATCCTCTGACCTTGAATCATGTTATTTATTTCTTGTCACATAATAAGGTGTGTGCATTTTACAACCATTCACGGTGGTATCCCTACTTAATGAATCTCTAATGCTAAAATGAGGTATCTTCCCTCTAATGGGGGTTATGCAGAATTACATTAAAAACTGATCACCATCTCTATACCTACTGTATATAATTATGATAAAAAAATTTCTTTATATAATTAATTAAGGAAACTTTATCAACAAACCTACTCTCAGGTAATATTTTACCATCTAAAGAGTGATTTCTGCACTGGGATTTAGACATATCAACATGAGATAAGTTGGAAATAATATCTAAATTTTCCATTTTGCTGACAATGAAGCCATGAGTAATTCTGATGGACCAGAGAAACTTTTCAAAATTTTCCCATTAATTTTACATCTGAATAACAAAGTTCAGGAACTGTATCTCCCAAACCAGGACATTTCAACTGATGAATCACTGGCATCTCAGAAAGGGCATCTCTCTTTCAAACAGTACCTGCCCCTCAAGGCATCAAAATTTGGAATCAAAACTTATGAGCTGTATGTGCTGCCACCACAGGGTATTTATGATCCTTTCTTGTATATACACAAGAACACAAAACTTGACCCCCCTTGATCACAGCTGACAGCAGTAAAACAATAGCCATTGTTCTGAAACTGGTAGAACCCCTGCTGAAACAAGGCTGGACAGTGTGGATGGATAATTTCTATAATTCACAGTGTCTAGCCAAGACACTGAAAATCACACACAAGGCAGACTGTGTTGGCACTCTCAAGTTGCACCATAAGAATATGCCTCCAAAAATGAAAAACATGCACACAAAAAAGCCAAAATCATAGCACAGTATTCTGGACCTGTTTCTGTTACAAAAAATCGTGACTATGATCTCGACCTATCAGTCATGACACCAGGACCGTTACAATTAGAGGAAAGGAAGTGGTCAAACCCATTTCAGTGTTAGATTACAACAAATCAATGATAGGGGTCAATTTGAAAGTCCATTCTTATTTGATTGAGAGGAAGGGAATGGATAAATGGTACATGAAGCTATTTCACAGGCTCTTGAACACCTCAATTCTGAATGTGATGATAATATGTAGGAGTAATATAGGGAAAAGAACAGATCAATTGTCATTCAGAATTCAGTTAATTTAGGGACTTTTTGTGAAATGTGTTAATGCTGTAGAACTCAAAATGCCAGGTTGACATTCGCCAGACAACATAGTGCACCGTCTAACAGAGAGACATTTTATAAGCAAGATTTCTCCAACTGCGAAGAAATCAAGACCACAGAGATGGTGTGTTGTGAGTCAGAAGCGCGGGAAGAGGAAGGACACTGTGTACTGGTGTGATGCGTGTGGCGTGGGACTCTGCATCGAGTGTTTTCACAACTACGAGTACCACACCCAGCTGAATTTTGAAGGTAATACAATACTATTAGTCATAATTTTTATAAGCTTACTGTGCCAAAAATATTTTTGAAGTAATGCGGATCAGTACTTTGATTCTATATACTTTTCTGAAAATAGTGTGAAAATCTGAAAAACAGAACTCCAGTTTTACCTGATTTATTACACTTTAAGTGAATGTAACATACTCCGCTTTAAATGTTTAAACATCCTCCTCCTCACGGAGTGAGTAGGAATTAAATGTTCAGCAGTGTGAAGGGTTAATAATACTTTACATGCTGCTGCAACTTACTGGGTTGTAGCGCCATAGTTGGTTACCCTGCATACCATGGCAAGGAAACAAGTTAACTGCCGCCTTATTCTGGACATCCGATACATCCCAACACATGGTGCGGCCCTTTGGACGAATATCTTTGTGCCAAGTGAGGATAAAATTCTGCAGAAGACAATAAAACACACAAATTTAATATAACGGAAGTACTTGCATGTGTGTCAAATTAATTACACACCGTTTGGGTTTTCTCTTCAATGTCCATATTCCTTCATATATTTTGAGCTCTTCATGGCAGTGGTTCAAATTGTGGTCTTTTGGGTTGGGATACAATGTAGTCTTGTAAGTGGTATTGGCATTTCAGAGGAATATTCTGCCTCCATCTTCAGGGCTGATGTTTGTAGGATACCCTTGATTATACAAGCATAACACAAGACAGGTGGTCACTCAGACCAACAGAACAGCACACAATCCGGACCAATAATAGAAGCAGGTATGACAGGAAGTTCTTGGAAGAGCTAATCACCCATTTCCCTTTCCTTACAAACTGATTATTTGATGTGTCACGGACAGTACACAAAACGCCACACATCGCAGTTATTCTAAGGCTGCATCTGTATTCGTTGCCATGGGAACATGTTTACCAAGCTGCTGCCTAGGAATGTTGGGTGGGGGGAAGGTGACCTCATAAGCCTTTTATATTTTCAAAATAAGGCAAGTAGGCTAAAAAATGGCTCTTTTCATGGGCATACTGCATTTCTGTCAGGCAAGGAAAATTAAATTATAAGAAAAGATGGCCCACTTTCTTCATAATTTCATTCTCCTAATGTGACATTATCCCACTTTGGGTTCCATTTCATTATCATCTCCTGTGGTTCTGAAAGACCACACTCCAACCTGCCTACACAACAAAGCCAAATCCTCACCCTACAAGCTTCAACACTGATGAAGGCAGTAGCATCTTCCTCCAAAACATCAGTATTTACCTTCTAGTCCATGTGGTAATAAACACAGCAGACCACAATCTGATCACATTAATTTGTTAATTCAAATCTGTATGTTGGCAATATTTATCATCTGAGTCAACATCCTAGAAAAGTAAAGTTATCCCTGTAACAGGCCGTGAAGGCCCATAGGGTTGTGAGACGCTGAGGGTCCCACATTTTCTCTAGACAATCAGCTCAAAGATGGCAGTAAGGTTGTCAGCCCTACGCGACGGCTGCGCTTTACTCCCCAGGAGAATTATTTAATTAATTCCTGGTACTCATTTCTGTTAGAGGCTGAGTCGACCCCAGGGCCATAGTGCGGCTGGAAGCATTAGGTCAATTGAAAAAGAACCAATGACCTCATCGGGACTTGAACCCATGACCTTCCTTGCATTTCAAAATTTTACAATACAGTTTAACCTATGAAACAAAATAACCAACCGAATAAATAAAAAGAAATCAATACAATTACATACATACAAGATTTCAGGTTTCATGGTAATAATTCATACTGTAGTCTTCTGAATTACCACATCATGTTGTAGACCAACATTTCAGAGGAACATACCACCTCCATCTTCAGGGTTGAACACTATCACTTCAAACCTGAAGACATAAGCAGTATGCTCCTCTGACATGCTGGTGCCCACCTAGCAGACTACAACACAGTATCATAACGCAACAGTCCAGTAATACGTGCTCACTCAACCATAAATTAATTACTCCTAGGTAAAATGTCATAATGTCATCTTGTAATGTAATATGTGCAAATTGTCTACAGAGCAAATAATTAGGGATTAGACGGGATAATTGTGACTGAGAAGTAGGAGCGTGGAACTCATGAAAATGAGGTACTTGTAGTGAAGTTGTTGACTGAAGTAAGGAAAAAGAGAGTTTTAGTAGCAAGCAATACAAATAGATTGTTTTAAAGCACAGACTGAGATTTTTAACTGGTATGCTGCAGAATTGGCAGCTCCTCCAGAAGGGCTCAGCTCCATGAGTAAGTATGTAAGTATTGTTTTATTATACAATTCTGTAATTGGTTTTATGTTTGTGTAGATTTATTTTAATTACAGATATTGTATACATAACTGACAACATTTATTTTATGATAGTTTGTTGCATATATATATAATGAAATGTATGTCGTTTTGCTATTGCTTATGATACACCTACTGTTAGTTCCTCGGAACTCTAGACACGGTAGAGGGGTCATACCATCTCTCATGGAGCTGGGGGAGCAGTCTTATCAGCTTACGTCAGTGTGGGTACTATCAGTAGTGTCTTGGAGTGTGGTCAGGTGTATAGCACGTTGTGTTGCTTGTCAGTTGGTACCAGTCATAGCGATTGTATTACGTGGTGTTCGTGTCATTATTGTGGCACATCGACAATTGCACGGAACTGTATCGATTCTATGGTATCTACTCCTGGTCTCCGTAAGCAATGTTTTCCTCTTTGGGAGTAGCTCTGAAAGCCACCACAGTAAGTGTACAGCTTCAAGTGTTCCACAACAGTGTTTACCTTTCCGCGCAGCTAAAGTTACAAGGCACTAACTATACTATATTCTGTAACAAGTTCTATATCTTGTGGTCTTGTACCAATGATTGATCTTTGAATGCAATAAATAAATGAAATGAAATATTAAGCAGCAAAGAAAGGAAGAGATACCACTTATCTGCACATGCTCACTATCATCTACAAGAAACAATTAACAAGAGATCATCACCGATGAAAACTACATTATCTAATACAGTTAATAACTATTTAGAATGACACAGCAGCAGATTAGGGTACACAAACCTGCTCTCCTGTTGATCTCCTGTAATCCTTAACACAGTCTTTCAGGCCAAAATGTTCATCAGCCTTCTTGTTTTCTGTATCTACACATAATTCTGGTGCTGCTACACTACGAATCTGGAAGTCATAATACAGACTGTTAAAAAACCTCAATTTCATATCAAAAATGTTTTACAGGAATCCATATGTACATTAAAATCAGATTTCCTAGCACCTTCCACTTCAGAGGTGACATACTATTCAAAATTGGGTCTCCAATTTTCCAATTCTTTCACAGTGACTGTCACTCAAACAATCACTAATGCACTGACACAAGCACTACCGAGTGTAAACAAATGGAAGAACACTCAGTGTTGCCAACTGAAGTGCTTTCAGTGTAGCCAACACAAACAAATTCTATTCCTCAATTTCTTAGTGTCCAACCCCTCTACATGATACAGCACTAGCTGGTGGGACTGATAACGCAACCAGAGGAGCCCCTTACAAGTCAGGGAAAAAGAAATGAAAGGTATCTTTGTGGTGAATAAAGGATGTATTAAGCACATGACAGCATCCTGAAAGAAAGAAATGGTCAGAGCAACAGAAACAGAACACTGTAACATACCTCTCCTTGAGCAAAGTCTGGTGGTTCTATGGGTGGGTATTTCTTTGGCAAGTCAAAAGCCACATTTTCCATAAACCATCTGAAAGATTTACACTGCAGTTTCTCCCTAAGTTCCTTCTGTTTGCTGATGTCACCAGTAGCAATTTTACGATACTGCGGTCTTCTCTTATATAAGTATTCCTTGTATTCGTCCATCCATACCTCAGCCACCCGACGGTAGTTCTAATGAAAAATGAAAAATACAAATGTAACCCTTGGTTACATGGTACTCAAGCATAGGGCCCAGCTGCAAGTTCTTGTGAACATAGTAAGGAACCTTCGCGTTACACAGGCGGGGAACTTGACTAACTGTGTGACTATTAGCTTCTCGATAAGGACTCAATTGCATGGAATTATTTAATTAAATTCAATTTCTCTATTATAATGATGTTAATTTAGTGCGTACAGCAAACATTTGTGCACTCGGATACAGCAAGCGACTGAGAAAATGGTAAACATCTCAAACAGTAGCAGCAGCAACTGTAACGATACCTCATTTACCAACCACAATCTATGTCAAAATCAAAACTACTGGAAGGAGTCATCTCACCCTTCCAACAAAATCTCCTTTCTGAGGATTAGGAAATGGAGCAAACTTCCTGTAAATGTGTCCTACGCGAGAGCACGGAGCATCTACCATCTGACCACCACACATCCAAATCTAGAACAAATAAACCATGAAAATACAATTTCTTTATTAAAATCCGTCACAACACAACAATATCAAGGTCAAGGACAAGACTGGCTCTGCTACATGTTTCAGCTATTAAAGCCATCATCAGGCAATTACATGATTAACATATTCTCACCCCTGAACTGCAGTACTGGTAAAACTGGATACATGTTAATTATTACATTATAAAATGCTTGGCATAAAAGTACAATGAACTAGACTATATAAAAATGAAAGTTATAGGGCTTTTATGTGGAGTCTCTCCTGCAGCACTTAACGCAGAACAATGATTCTTGTACCAACCACCTGAAAATTCTACACGCATTATTTCATTTAATTGCAATCTTCTATTAAGGAATAAAAAAACTGTTTTCCTTACATAAAACAAAATAGAAAGCTATACGAATCATGTGCCTGTTTCTAATATTATAAATTTAAATAATACTAGAATCAAAACGTGATACCAAAAATTCAGAACTAATTTTGCATGACTTAAAAAAAAGAGATATTATGGTATGGCAAAATACAAACTGTTGCCATCTGTTATTTCTACATAGGAACAGAACGTCTGTAAATCTGTAGGAATGGATGTTCTCACAGCAGTGACTATGAAGAGTTCTATCTTCTGGGATATGTAGTGTAGTCTGACAAAAATTAACTGACAGTTTGGAGGAATACAACTGCTGCCTACTTGACACTCATTTCTCGCTTTTCCTGCTCCTCAAACATAAAGATGTTCCTCCAAAATGTTGGTTGACTTTCAGCACACTACACACCATTATATCCCAGAAGATGGAACTCTTCACCTGCAATTCATTTCATACACTAAAAAATCAACATGTTACAAATGATCAATATTTCCCATAGTTGAACAGCACTGACTTTGCTGGTGTACTTTTTACACTAAAGCAAGATGTGAAATCATCAAGCAACCACATACAACACAACTGACACTTCACTGTCCATAGCAGTTAAATTGAATCCATATAAAACTGATTTCCAACACATATCAGTGGCATACATAACCTTACAATGTTTGACTACCAAATGTCTAATTTTCTGTATCTTTCATATTTAAGTGCTGACTTTTGTGGACAGAGGGTGTCATGTGGTCAGAGCAATGGATCCCCACAACCATTAACCTCAGTTTTCTAGACTGGAGCCACTATTTCCTTCAAATAGCTCCTCAATTATCCTCATGAGGCTGAGTGGACCCCGTTCCAGACCCACTACTCCTCAGAAAATCTGGTAGCGCCAGGAATCGAACCTGGCACTTCTGGATCTGTAGCCAGGAACTCTGACCCCTAGACCACAGAGGTGGTCCACTAACTTCTCTGACAAGTGGCAGTCGCTCGGTCAATATAGTTCACTTGCGGACTACAGGCCACAGAGTTTGTTTTTTTGTTTTCATATTTAACCCTTTCGGGCGGTCATTTAAATTCCGCTGCCGTGTCTCTCCGGCGGTAATATATTCAGCCGGCCATTTAAATTTTGTCGAAAATGATTTATTCATCATTGTTCTTAAATTATATGAGATAGGAACATGAAACTTTCACTAAAATGATCTTAAAAGGTGGTTTTATATCCTTACCTTATAATATGAGCGCCCGGTATCTCGGCAATGGAAGCAGTTGGTTTAGAATTTGAGCAGTGTAGGGTAGGCCTTGAAGCATGAAACTTTCACTAAAATGATCTTAAAAGATGGTTTTATAACCTTGCCTTATAATATGAGCGCCCGGTATCTCGGCAATGGAAGCAGGTGACGCTTTGAAGCATTCTTCTAAACACAACGCTGCTCACATTCACCACACCAATATTGTGTATCTTTTCTTTGGCCCTTTTTTTTTTAACCACACATCTTCTGTGCGGCCTTGCCTTCTTCCCCGTGGGGGGAATACAAGAGGAAATGTCTCTCCGTGAGTCATACTGCTTGCCAGATTAGCTGCAGTAAATTCAACCTTTATGTTATCATAACAAGGGGTTGGTGCTTCTGCGTTTCATATTCTAAGATGTCGTAGGGGTGACCACAGAATTCATGAAGTTATTCTAAGAACTGGCTGGTATGTAGTGCACGAAAGCAGAGCTTAGCTGGCTCAAAAAAAATATTTATGGTCATCCCTCGAAACGACCACCAAGGTCAGTACGATAAAATGGAGTCAACTGGAGCGATAATACATGAAGGAATGAGTTCTTTTCCCCCCCTACACACACACCCCGTATCGTCATAGGGGGTGACCACAGTGTTCTGCCTTAATTTGTGGCGTTTTTCTAAGAACTGGCTGCTATGTACTGTGCGAAATCAATCGATCTTGCAAGAATAAAATTTGGACATCCCTCTTCTAAGAATTCCAATTGAGTGTGTTAGTGTGGCCAGCTCAGGGCAATATGATATTATAAACACAGCGCATATCAGGTCTCTGCTGTTTATAACTTCATAGGAAAGAAAACACGCCATTCATAACAGTTTGAATGAGGAAATCTCTCCCAAGAGCAACTGGATTTTGCTGCAAGACAGGCATATGTAACGATGACTTAACGCAGCTAAAGTCATGTCTCATTATATACTGTTCGTCTGAAAACAGGCCAGCGAAAAATCTAACAATCTACAGCAAAACCATCAATTATTATGGGCGTTATAACATAGGTGTGCAGCTGGACGAAACATAGACGTCGAACCCCCGCAGACGATTTAAATACCTTGACGAAACATACACGTCAAACCACGCTGAACGGTTAAAAGAATGGTCTTAAACTGCAAAGGACCAAACTCTAAATTCTCATCACATGGAAAACCAGAAATCTAAGCGTGTTTTCTTGATTCTGGTTACAAAACGAAGTTACGGTTGCTCATACAAGAAGATAAATACAGACTACTGCTGAGCTGCTCTGACATACGCTTAAATATTTCAGTACATTCCAGTGCATTTAATGGAAAAAGTCTAAAGAAATGACTGACTGAGAATAAATTTACATGACATGGCTGGCAATAGTAACAACATGACTATAAATACATCCTGCAATGTATTTGTTAGCAAACATGTTAATCACTTATGCTCACAAACAAACACAAAATAAACTGTAGATAACATGTCAGACATATGGAAAAAAGAAGTCACACCTTGAATGAAAGTTCATATTGTTCACCTCCCCAAATCTCAAGTCCTTGATCATATCCTCCAAGCTCCCAGAAGAATTTTGCACTGATTGCAAATAACCCTCCTGCCATCACGGGGCTCCTGGAAAACAACCATTTGTATTAGTCCTCTGAACTCATAAACAGAACTACAAGATACAATACTATGCACCGGTTTGTTGGGTAGATATGCTGCAAACAATTTTCACCTCACTTTCTACCTTAATTTCAGGGCTGTGCATACTTCGTCACAATTTTTATTCTAAATTTTCCTGTTACTTCCTTTCAACAAAGCCTGGCCTCAGGTATTTATATAACTGCAATTATGCTGAATAGTTGAGGTTAGTTCTCTCTAAGGGACTGAACAGAGTAGGTGTCTCCCCACTCACCTGAGGATGAAGAGAGATCCAGTTTCCATAATGCTGTAAATTTCACAATACCGGGCAATGAATGATGTCCAAAAACCCAATAATTCTGAGTGTTATACACCAATGTTAGAACCCTTTAGAATCTACTCATGCGATAGCATTTACAAAATATTGGTTCTAGAATAAAAAGCATTATAACAATCAGCATTATATACAGAGTATGGTTACGTGAGGATGACTGCACAAAAGTTGCTGTCTTGTTCATTATGTGAACATCATGTACTCTGTTATGTTTATTTCACTCTTTGTTTCACTATGAGGATCATTCTTATTTCTTACAGTTATTCTGAAATGCTTCAAACTTACTGATACAATTACAGTAAATAACTTCATAAATAACACATAAACTCACTTGAAGGGTTCTGCTGGGTGTTTCAAGTCTTCAGGTAACAAAGGTAAACGTTTGTAGAAGAATTCCCAGTCAAATGCACCTCGGGCACCTTCATCTTGGGCACGGTACTCAAATGTGTCATGAGCAATGACATCAATGAATGGGCACACACAGGTACGGTAATCCTTGGCAATTGGTTCTGAATGATAAGATGCAAATATCACAAGACTGTCATTGCAATATACAAAACTCACTACTATTTATACATTTAAAAAAGCTTGAATGAGAATGTTTTGCATGCTATGTTTCCCAAATGCAGCCATATAATAAGCACCTGGTGGCCCTTTGCAGGGTGCCAATTTTTATGGTAGCTATGCTGTGAAAGTAACTAATTTCCCTCTCAGTGCAAATGTCCTAACTAGTAATGAAAAGTATATATGGTGAGACACCGCTGTTCAACAAATATCTAAAAGGTTACTGTTTAATTAGGACACAATGGACATACATTTATACAGAGTTTTACAAAGCGCTAGTACAATATTGAATAAGATTGCTGGGGAGAGCACCTGGGGACTCTAAACTGAAATAAAGCTCTTTTTAGATTCCCCACCATTAAGGAGTTATGACGTATGTACTATTTTGATAGTTAACTTTTACAAAATATAAAAAAATTCTTTTTAACATTATATGTCAAAAGATCTCCTTCCTTGCTGCACTTCGTAGCATTTTTGTCAATTTTCTCTCCACAGTACATTGTCATTGTGTGGTGGGGAATTGTCAGTACAGTCAATGTACATTACAATGCTTGAAATGCTGTCACTACTCCTCAACACATGCCTGACAGTGATATCCAATTAAGCCCCTGACAGTAACTAGTTGTCTAGGTAGATTCATAATATCTGCAGGATCCACGTCAGCTTAATTAGATGAGCTCAATCCAAAAATTCCATGTCATGAACCTATTCCCTTCATGCACTCCACATATAAAAATCATGGGGTGGGGGGTTAGATTGGGACATTACAGAGTCCAAGTGATTGGACCTTTATGCTCGATCCATCTGTCAACAAAGCTGTCATCAAGCCAACTGCACACTTGTTGTGCAAAGTGGAGAGGGGCGGTACTGTGCTCAAACCACATGCAAAACACACATCCTCCAATAAAGTGGAAATGTTTCTTCAAGAAAATCACCGTACACTCCCTTGACAGGATCCTATTACATATGGTCAGATTACATAATCATCTATGATTCCAGCCCAAGGATTCTCTGCTGCCCATACATGCAAGCTGTGTAGACTGTGTACATCACTTTGTGTATATACTGCCTCATAAGTCCATAACATCTGACACAGAAACTGAGGGATGCCCACAATCTTGTGTTCCATGGCCAACACATGCATGCCACATGAGAGTGCTTGTTTCTCTCTGATTAAGATGCACCATTTCAAACACATGTTGGTAAGATTATCTCCAATCCAGATATTTATGCTGACATTTCCTCAATGCAGCAAGAGAATTCAGAAAATTCATACCTGCAATCTCTGAATTAGCATATCTGGTCATTTCTGCTCTTTCCACTGTTACTGTTACCAGCACCATTATCCAAGTCCAATAACTGTTCTTCACTGTCTACTTTCACGATCTCTTGGCACGGAGCCCACCAAACGATGACAGTGATACAAAGCAACATCACCACAAACATGTCGTAACTCCAAAATGGTGGTGAATCTGAAAGAACTTCATTTATATTTTTAGCTTCAATTGATCTCCCCAGCAACATCCCTATTTTTTCTATTGCTAGTGGGTGGGACTAAGTCCCTTGTACTGCAGCCACTTCTGGCCTATTGTACCAGCCCCAGATGATAGGTGAGGGTGAGTGTGGAGCAATTGGTGGAATGAAGATTGGCAGGGGAACCAAAGTACTCAGAGGAAACCTGCTCCAACACCACTTTGTCCACCACAAATCTCACTTGACCAGACCCGGAACTGAACCTGGGCCGCCGCAGTGGAAAGCCAGCGACTAACTGCTTAAGCTATGACGCAGCCTAGCAACATCCCTCAGTACTGTACTAGAGTTTTGAATCACTGCATAATTCTGCAATGTAGCTACAGAGAAACCCACATTTCAAGTTTCTTTCAGTATAAACAGATTCAAATACTGAACTGAGGAAAATGTTTAAATGGAGGTAATTTAATAATGAAATTACTGACACTGAATGTTAAATAAGGGGAAATCTTAACTAGAGGAATACTGACTGGAGGTTCTGCTGTATCTAGTGGCAAACATACTTGAACTAATTATTACCGACTTCCTCTTAACTAGAGGTTCCACTGTATCTTATGGCAAACACACTTGAAGTAATTATTATCAAGTTCCTCTTAAACACACTGACTTGAACTTATATACCTGCCCCTAAAAATAAGGGTATATAATGACAAAGAAGTGGGTCACCATAGTCACAGTCTGGCCCTCTCCTCCTCCACGTCGTCATCTTTGTCACTGCCCTAGTTTCATTCTCATAACAATAAGCATCACTATTTCACTGTTCTCTACATTATAAACTACATGTAACCATAATCCCTGAAGTGAGTTCCTTCCAATTGCAGTTTCAACAAGAGCTTATTTTTGTTACATAAACTTACCAAGCAGAGGAGGAAGCCAGTTAACATTAGCTTCTGTATGGGAGTCGAGAAATACGAGTACTTCAGCGGTAGCTTTTGTTGCCCCAGCTAGACGAGCTCTGATCAATCCTGATCTTTCTGGTAAGTGTATAACTTGCACCTTGGGCAGATTTTTTCTTACATAATCATCCAGTGGTTTCTTGCAGTGTTCTGCACATAACAAATAACTTTACAGTCTTACTTATTGGTCCTTAGGAAACAATGTATAAATAGACTTAACACTCAACAGAAGGATGTTCAAGAAGGGTTAACCAAGAAGGATATGCAAAGGAAGCTGCCAGTCCATTTTAAGATACCATGTCAGCATTTCACTTGAGGGACTGAGAAAAACCACAAAAAAACCTGCAGTCATAATTGCATAGTGTGTAGGACCTAGTTAGTTACTTATTGGAGAGGGTGGGTTTCCCCATGCACTTAGACCTGTATTGGTCCATTGTGCTTCCCTCTATGATTTCTACCAGTCTCTATATCCTACCGGTACTGGTGCTTACCATCAGTCCCGCCCAGCCAGCGAGACCGGCTCTACTAGCTGAGAGGTATCTATAATGCTTCCCCCATCTACCAGAGGTATTAGAGACTGCTGTTGGGCGGGAAACGTCCGNGGACCTAATGTCTGAACACCTCATATAGAATTCTCTTAGGTGTTTTCTGTCAACTGATACTGTAACTGCACAGAAGCACCTATGGAGGTGCATACCTGTCATCTGAAAGCTAACATTGCCCTGATGTTTGTTTTATTTTATCTGTCTTGTGCTGAACTCCTGTGGTAAGAATGTCTTGAAAACCCCTTCAGGTGCTAAAAAAGGTAGCAAATTTCTTGACCTGCAAAGCAATCATCAGTATCTGAAAAATGATTTCACTGGATGGAGTCAATTACTTAGGTAGTGAAATAGCAATGGAAGTATGCAAAATTAAACGTCTGAACTTAAAAATATGTTATGAAGGTTCATTACTACTTCTCTATGTTACAAAAACAAAACTGAAAGTATAAATATACCATAAAACAAAAACAAGAAACTCTGTGGTTTTAGTCTGCAAGCGAACTATACCGACCGAGCAACTGCTGCTTGTTGAAGTTAGTGTCAACTTTAGTGGGGTTTCATGTGGTCAGTGCAACAGATCCCCATGGCCATTAATTTCGGTTTTCTAGACTGGAGCCATTATTTCCTTCAAATAGCTCCTCAATTATCCCCATGAGGCTGAGTAGACCCCGTTCCAGACTCACTACTTATCAGAAAAATCTGGTAGTGGCGGGAATCGAACCCGGACCTCTGGATCTGTAGGCAGGAACTCTGACCACTAGACCACAGAGGAGGCATTTTGGACACACTGAAAACAGCATGTTATTTTTAGAAAAGTATGTAACAGAAACCAGTATAATCTATGTATACACGGCGCCAAATCCCAGAAGACTGCTTTCTTCAGTATAATCTACTTTCTGTTGCATACTTTTCTAAAAATAACATGCTGTTTTCAGTGTGTCCAAAATGCCTTCTCTTTTACTTATTTATCGCGTCTATGTACTGGTATCTATTTCTCTACAGAAAAAATTGTGTGTAAATGTATAAAATGACAATATATAATTAATTTTACATTTATTTTTATAGAATACATCAAAATGTATTGCCAAGGGTTTCAATTTATATTTGACATAAAGTTTAAGCACTTTAAGCATTCCTACACTTTCACATAAAGCATAGCTACATTTACCTTTAGAACTGAAATCATCAACCAATATGATTTCTTTCAGAAGGTGTGAAGGAGACCTATTGATGACACTCATTGCTGTTCTTAACAATGTACTCCAGTGTTCATTATGGAATGGTACAATCACGCTCACTGTTGGGAGTTTCGCCAGATACTTCTTGTCCTTACACCTGCAAAATAAAACATATTTGTGCTATTTGAAAAACTGTATCACACTCTATAAAGATAGCATACTGATTTATCGTGTGTGGGTGGTCTTACTTGTCTACCAAAGAACAGAAATAACTGGGGGCTTACTCAGCCTTCTATGTAATGCAGGTGTCTTGCAAGCAGACCAATATAGAGAATGTCAACAAAATATTTTCTCTCTTTCTAAGTGTTATATTTCTGTAGCCATGATACACAACTGAATGATACAAAAATGAGAATAACAACATACACTTAGAATTACTAGGTTTTTGGACTTTTTCTATCATCTGGTATTCTAGAAAATAGAAAACATGACATTTCAGAAACTGGATCTGTTTCTGTCCTCAAGTGAGGCGGGGGAAGACACCTCCTCAGTTGGGTCCCTTAGAAAGAGATAACCTCAATCACTGGACAACTCCTGTTCAGAGTCACTTTATGAGTGGCAGTTTAGTGCCGATCAATTCATCTTGGGCACAAGCTCCTTGACATCCACGACCAGAATTTTTGTTTTCCAACTGGACACTTGTGATTATAGCCCGTATGTAACATCTTCTCTGATGAGAGGATGGGTCTGTCATTTACAATTGCTGCTGGGCCTTGCCAGCACAGTCATTCTCAGGTCCAAGTTCCACAGGACTCATGACTGTCTCAGATTCGAGATTCCCCCAACCTCGATGACCAATTCCCCATATTTATATCCCCCAGGAATATGGTGACCCACTTACACCCTCTGGCACTAGGGTTCCCTTTCGTTGCCTCCTATGATTCACAGGGCTACGGCTGAGATATCTGATCCTGTGTCCACACAGGATTACAACCCGCCAGATTTACACAGCTAATTAATCACCTGAGACCAGGCTAATTCAGAGGGAGATAAGAAAATATGCAATAAAAATTGTGATAGAGCACACACATGTGGAACTAGGATAGAAAAGGAGGTAGAAATTTGTGCTACAAACCTAGACAACAAAACCAAGTGCATGTCCACCAATGTAAAGAAATGGGGGGGGGGAAGGTGAAGACACGTAGTATCTAGCACCAGCACCACCTGTGGCATAAAACCTGAACACTCAAGACTGAAACCTCACGGAGGCCCATGAAGAATCTGTCACGTCTTCAGAGGCTGGTCTCTTATCAATGACTTCCAGAATTCATGCATTACATCATCTTTTTGACTGACAACAAAAACTGAACTCTCCCTTTCAACTCAAGTTTCACTGGTACCTCACTGAAAGCTGCATGAACTTACGCTTTGTGCCTGATGTCTGGCAAGGATCGGTTTAATGCTATCCTGTCACTGAGCAAGCCATTGAAGCCATTTACTTTATACAATTCCTCTTTCTTAGCACTGTCATCGACAGAGAGGAAGGCACTCTTTCCTTGTTCACCAATACCCTTCTGCTTTGATTCTGCTTCAATCAGTTTATAGTCATGCCAGTCCACTTTTACATGATGAGTCACGATCATGCCATCTTTCTATAAACAAATATACACAATCAAATACTGTATCATAGCATCTTGTTGGATACAAAGCAAAATGGCTGCAGATATGGAATCTAGATTATGTAATAAGCAACAAAAAGTGTACCGTGGTGTATAAAAAATCAAACTGTAAAAGAAAATAGGGCCATAAGAAAAAAAAGGCATTGCTCATCTACAAATCACAGGAAAGTACTAACACTGTCTGGTCATGGAGTAACAAAACTGTCTTTTCTAAGCAGCTTTTTGATGATGGTGTAACAGTGTTCAAAATACTGTTACATGTTTATAACTCTGTGACTAATAATAATGGGTTCTAGATTGGATGACTGGATTTATTGATGCCTTCTTTTAAAATCACTATTAATTACAATCAATTATAACCGCTCACAATCAATGACTGCCTAAGACTAGCTCCATTCTGACTGGGCTATGACTGCCTCCTCTTCTAGTGCAACATTCACCACAATCCATTTACAAACCTTCCCAGTAATTAGCAGTTACAAGCAGTGTACAAATATTATGACCGCATGAACAGCTGATGCCACTACCTAACTGTCAGTGAAGCTGAAAGATTACAAAATCTTCTTATAGTCTAACCACAACTGTCATCTTTATAATTAACTTATGCACACTAACCTCTAAAGCATGTTCTGGTTCATGAACCTGGTGATCTGGTGCAACTGGCATAGCTCCTCGTGGTTCCATGACTTCATTCCCAAAATCCACTGTTTCAATGCTGCGGACATATCGAAAGATCACGACTGTAGTGGCCACAGTCAGACCAGCAAGCATAAGGAATCTGCATACACTTTTTACACTTCGGCGCATTATGCTAGTTTCCACCTCCTGTAGAAAATTGAAATGAGATCATACTAACGAACTGTTCACAATAAAAACGCCCTAACAGGAGCCATAACATGATAAAATCTTGAAAAAATTGTCCATTTCCACTGGATTTTTCACTATTTAGTAACTGAAAAATTTGACATTACTCCGTGTAGTTTTAAGAAATTAATGAAATGCCTATCCATCTTTTCTTTCCTGTTTTCATCCACTGAATAAAATTCCAATTATAGCTTCACGATCTGTCAGCTATTTCATTCGATCCATGTAAAGCTTAAAAAAAGTACCATTAAGAAAATCATATTTACAGCCTTTCCAATGAAGCATACTGAATGCAAAATGCTTTCGATGACTTTGCAATTGGCAATTACGCTTCTATAATTATACGGCTTAATATAGATTAGTGTGAGCCGGCATAGCGTAGTCTGTATAGCGACTAGCTACGGGCTGGACGACCAAGAGGTTGGAGTTCGAGTCCCAGTAAGGTCAAGAATATTTTCTTCTCCACGTCGTCCAGACCGGCTTTTGGGTCCACGCAACCTCCTATCCAATAGGTACCAAGGGCTCTTTCCCCAGGTGTAAAGCGGCCGGGGCGTGAAGCTGACCACTCACCTGCAACTGGTGCTGAGGTCAGGAAAATGTGGATCTACACACCCACTCCCCATACGCCTTCATGGTGTAGTGCTTAATTATGTAAGCACAGGCATAACTTTTACCTTTAGTATAGATTAGAAATGTATATTAACCACGCTTTCAGAGAAACACTGAAATTCACTTCTAACACCTTCCACCATACAAACACTCAACGTCGACAGGTGAATATACGAGTACAAATTTACCTGGCATTGCCTTATACCCGTAATTTTATCCAACAAGTTTTGCCTATGTGGCTATCATCCCAAGGATGAATATGGAATGGAACACTGGTATCTTGAACTAAAATCTGTCTAGAATGCGTGACTTTCCTTAAGTGTCTGACAACATGACCTTTCGATTCATCTGCGGCTATGTACAATTTTATGAGTCACTTACAAACATTACAACAGCCTATCACGTAATACATCCTCACCATTCACCCAATATTTATTCTTAACATTCTTTCTCCAACTCCACTCCGCCATAGATAACGATATATCGCTATAGATAACAACACTCCACACAAGGTTTCCGTCGATTGCAACGATGATATGAACAACTAATCGAACGTAAGTTTCCTCAGTGTGTTCCAGCTAATCTGGAAACCAGTTGCCTACTTGAAATCGGCGATATTTCTCGGAAATTTCGGTTGTGTTGCGGTTGCCAGTTTCCTTTGTGTGCCCTCGGCCTAACGAAACTACTAAAACTTGAGGACAAGGGCACACCAAGGAAACTGACAACCGCAAAGCAACCGCAATTTCTGAGAAAAATCGCCGATTTCAAGCAGCCAACTGGTTTCCATTAGCAGGGGCACACTGAGGAAGCTTATTTTTGAGTAGTTGCTCACATAATCTTAAGTGAGTATATTCGTCCGACGTATGGATGATTGTATTTTTTAATTTTGTGTACTTGCCTTCTGCAATGGAAGATAATAATGCTGATCCTGTCATAATATGGTAGTAGTTGAGACCGGTTGAGACAGTGTGAGAAGAGAGGACGACGACCATAAGGAAAATATTGGGATGTTAATTAAACTGTTTTATTTAAGGTCAATTATTGTAATCAGAAGATATCGCGTTCACGCGAGATACGAAATTTTGACATACTGTGCAACAATTTTAGCAAGACAGAAGATACCTGATGATGGCCGTATACAGCCGAACCGTGTAATGTGGAAGAAGGGTGGCTATTTAATAAGTTGCATTTAAGACGGAAATATATGTGAAATAAATGATATATTAATGCAACAAGATATTTATATACTATATTAGGAAAAGAAAGCCGTTTTTCTGCCACAATTTAAACTGTCGCTCTTATATTGTTTCAAAAGAATTTAACCTGGATCCAGGCTCCTTCGTCTCATGAGAAATTCTTTCCCAAACCAAATCTATTTTGTTCTGCATAGCGTAATATGGGTGGCGTTTGTTATATATACCAGGTTCTTGCTCAATTAACTGCACAAACACAAAATTAGCAGCTTCGTCAACCTTTCGTGCCATCTTAACAAACAAATTAATGACTGAAGTGCGTTACAGACCAGCTTATACTAGGAAACCACGCGGCAACGAAATTGTGAGAAGACCGTCATGTTCAGTTGCCTGGAAGTTGAGTTTCTCATTCTTTCCTTGAGTTGCATTGCCGTTTCCTCAATTTGTGCTGCTCCATTCACTAACATGTGTTGCACTCAAGCTGATAAGAATTCTCGGAAATCGCGGTTGCGTTGCAGTTGCCATTTTCCTTTGGTGTAACCTCAGCCTAAAACTCCACGCATTTTAATCATAACGCACGAATGCTATGCATGTTACATTAACATTACGGAACGATTTATGGGACAGAACATCTGTAATAAGAAAGCAGCCTTTATGAGATATCTGGAACTCTTGTTTAATTTTATGTTTAGAAAACGCTCTTGGAACAGCTTCATTGGCATCATTTCTTCAAAATGTAGGCGTGTAAGTATTGATATTGTCACATTCGTTCGTAAGGTGTGCTACAGGGGAGCTTCTACGGGTCACGTGTGTCTCACACAATGTCCTCTTACTGCGCTATGTCATATCACGTACGTTTAAAATTTTATTTGCTCTTTCTGCTCTGCGCACGTGATTTCTCGTCTAAAAGTAGTGCCCCTAATTGCCCGATTCTGTCTGGTACTTGAGAAGGCGTGTATAGGAAACGTGTCTCGCATTCTGCCGTCAGGAAGGGGCCATGAGCATTAGAAATGTGGAAACTGGATATGGAAATGCAGCCTGCCAGGCTCTCTTCAAATTAACGCCAGTATCAAAAAGGGTACATTTTCCATACACTCTGCATTACTGGTTTGTCATTTTATTGATCACTCATAATTTTGCTCCGTTCATAAACTGCACCTCTACGAATAATTTGTTAAATTAATTTTTGTTTCTTTGATTGGATCACTCATTGACATTTGTTTGTCGTCCTGTATGCTATCTGAAAACGCAAAAATCAAGATCTCTCACTTTGCTTGATCTTTTGTAATGGCATGAAATGTCTCTCACATGTAAGAAGAACATAAATCTAGGGTATGTTAGAACAGGGCGCTGCGTAGAATGTTTCGACGTAATGCGGAGGAAGCAACAGGAGTCTACAAGAAATTTTTCAAAGTAAACAGTTTAATAATTCGTAATCCTACGAGATATTATGACTTCCCAATTGAGGAGGGTCAGATTTGCGCATCACACAAATCACATGGGATAGAAAAGAATTTTACGCGAAGTTTTGACTGGAAACCCGGAAGAAGTATGTCACTTGTAAGACAACAGTATATGGGAGGATAATATTAAAATGTTTCTTAGAGAAATAAGATGTGATGATATGGACACGATTTGTCGGTAAAGAATGCCGGCTTCTGGGATGTGGTGCCGTGTAGATCTAGTGTAAACTGACGTTTCGGAGGAATGTATCGCCTCTATCTTCAGGGTAGAAAATTCCGCGAGCGAGGAACCAGCGTGTGAAGGTGGCTGCAGTCTGCAACTGCATGAGAATATCGTTATATAGCCCCGGGGCGACCTTCACAGAAAACACCGCTTCCTCTATTGTTGCGTATTGATTCACTACCACAGAGATGTGTTTACTGCAACGTTGCATGGCAACGAGAAAGGCGCGGACCACAGTAAACACCGCCTTTCTATTGTTGCGCTCGTACACTTCCGCGGGAATGTGTTTACAGAACCGTTGCCTAGCAATGAACTATTCTTATTTTTAGGCTTCATGTCACATATTAAACCCGGATATGAGACAAACATATTGTTTATCTGCCCATATTTAGAAAAAAAAGATAACGTTTAATTTGTATGAAGAATAAGGCTTAAGAAATAATATGCCACTTATTTGCAATTTTCAGGGCGACAATTTCACCTCAATCTGTGAGCCGATTGTGTAGATAATGTGGGAGCCTCGACGTCTTACAATCATATGGGCCTCCACGGCCTGTTACAGGGATAGCTTTATCTTAATTTTTACTAAACACTGTGTTCATGGCAACCTAAAATACAACAGGGCTTCAAGAACTCCCCTATGTATCTTCCATTCCTGAGGTTGAGATATTCAATGCGTGAAACAACTACTCTAAGTGTGTGTGATTTCATGAAACGGGAAGTTTTGTAAGAGGCAGTGTCATTAGAAGACAAATGGTTGTGTTTAAGTGGCGGTTCTGTTTTCGCAATGTTAATTTTATCAAATTTAGTTGCATTTTTCTAAGCAACCAACAACTGCAGTTAAGAAAATTAGCATACATGGAGGTGAGAATTATTTGAATATCCTTACATCTGTTTTACTTGTAAGGCATTAGTATGATAAAAACTGTTTAAAATATTTTATACACTTCCGAGAGGAGAATATTCAACAACAGCCATACTTTTTGTACTAGAGATGTAAAAACATATCAGTGCCTTAAGAGATAAGAGTAACGTATTTGGTAAAGATTTCTCGATTCTGCGTTATATAGTTCCTGAGAAAAGAGTGCACGAACTTAATAAAATTGAGGAATATGGGGCTCTTAATTTTCCCTCAAGTTTGCAGGGTAAGTTCTTCATTGAAATCTCTAGCTGGGACCAAAGGAGGAATAACAATTTACAGTTTTAAGGACATCGCTCTGGTTTATTTTCCAAAATCAGTTACTTCAAAGCGTCATTTGTTCAACAACAACTGAAGAAACTTTTTCTTCCCTCGGGTTAACAAGCTTGTTTCGATATTTCTTTGTTATTACGTCCCTATAAAGAACCTCGTCATTTCCGTTTCTGGTCTCGTTATCCACGAGACGGACGTCACAGAGGAAAACAGATTAATGGAATGCGGACAAGGAGAACAATAATGGAAGATGGGACAGAAAGAGAGGTTAAGGACAAAAGAGGAATACGATTGTGTCATTAGTTCCTCTCAAAAGAATCAAAGAGCGAAGCTGGGTGACAGGATCAAGTCGCGTCCCTTATGTACTGGCAGTGTGTATCAGGGGTGGGGGATATTTTATTCGGCGTGCCATGTCACCTACGGGCACATATCTTTGCAAATATAAAACTGGAAATGTTCAATACAAGTCTCCCATTTATAATTAGGCCGATCACGGTGGTCGGGCGGTCTAAAGCATGAAATGTTTTGCCCGCTAGAACACTGGGATCAAGGGTTAGAATCCCACTCAAGGCATGGATGTGTGTTTATTTTATGTTTGTGTTAGGTAGCGGCCTTGCTACGGGCTGATCCTCAGTCCAAGAAATCCTACCGATTGTTTTAGATTAAGAAACTGAAGTGAAACCAATTGTTTCACAGATGCCCTATGATTAAAGTGGGAGTAACAGGTAAAGAAGAAAAAAAGATTTATAAATAGGGTACATTAAGAGTTAGAAAGGGCTTAAGAAGATAAAATTACACAGCAATCGTTTTTTGATTAATAACAAAGCAAAACAAATCTTCACAGACTACTATAATTCAGGCGGCAACGCTTGTGGTTTGCCCTCACTGGGGGAATATTTAAATAATTCAGTATTTAGTAATTAGCATACGATGTGTTGTAATCCTTTCGTATTTTAAATTAATTAAAATGATAATATATTATCAGGTCTCAGACATCACACAGTATCGCCTTTTCAGACCCAGTCAACATCCCTGCTACCACTAGTCATTTCTTGTTTCCCTGGATAATACATATCACAGTGGTCTTTACTTATTGATCTAAGGAATTTAACATTTAGAACTATAAATATTTGTGTTGTGAATTCCAATGCGTTATAAACACATTTTTAAATTTATATCTACGATAAGAAATTAGCGTATTTTCGAAATGGTTACGGACGCAAACATTGACACAGCTGAAAAAATATAGAAACTCATCAAGTTTATTTAGAGCATCCAGAAATGATCGATAAGTGCTCCTAGTTACTCTGCAAACCTCAGCGTGATATTCGAATTCTTCACATGTACTCCATAACTGTCACTCATCGACGTTAGCTACGCCCTGTGAAATTTGCTCTCGAAGAGCATGCTGCATCGGAGGTTGGTATACATGATATTTTACGGAGTAAGGTGGGGGGATCTAGGGGACCAAGGAATGGGCCCTTGCGCCTTTTGTACTTGAGACGCCATTTTCCTTTTATAGTGCTCAAACTCCCACTCGCGGCTGATGTATTGTAAACAATGTTTCCAAAGGAAACTTACTGAGTTTTTTTTTTCCTATTTTCAAGATGTTTCATATGTGTATCTATAATCGTTTCCAAAATAAGATATTTTCTTACTGCAGCATCCGTACCAGGTACAATGAGTTTTTGAAACAGCGCAGCCTTGGTGCATTATGGATCGGCCTGTCTCGACCCAACGAGAGTCCGACCCTTCCGCCCGATTCACCTTCGAAAATAGGAGTCATTTTCATTCTTGCTGCACACAAAGGCACAGTTTTCAAGTGCAGCATCAGCATTTTTATTGGGCGGTGTAAGTTCAACGCTTGTATATTGCTATCTGGTTTGCAGTCTGAAGACGTTCTCTTCTTTGAAGAAGAAGAACTGAATTTGGAATTCCTTTGTGTGACAGGCAGAAATTCTTCTGCATCAGAAGGAACGTCAGTTGGGTAAGCTCTCTTCCTTCAGAACGTGCTGTCAGGAAGAGTGACGTGGCCAAAAGCGCTTCTCTTCCAGAGATGTGTTGTCAGTTTGTCTAGAAGATGATTGAAGTTTAGAGAGTGATTCTGTATATATGAGAAATCGAATTTATTTCCTTTCTCTCTATGCTTCTGAGATAACTGTATTCCACTCACTGCCAAATTCTCGTTTCTAGGTTCACTACTTTACTAACACTCTAGGACAAATGTATAGTGACTCTATTTAAGTGCTTAAGTTTTATCTGGAGAGTGATGATTAGTTTTAAGAGCTATATTCAGAACTTGACAACCATTTTGCTGCATAGCAGAGTTAACTGAAACGGAAACACTTCTGATTTATATTCGAGAAATGTTCCGGTCACTGCCAGTCCTGACTGACAATTTTCGTGATTTTCCTAAATCCTTCCTTGCGAATGCCGATAAAGTACCTCAAGCTAGGCCAAGGCCACATCCTTTCACATCCTTCCCAATTCATTATTCATTAGTCCAGTTATTCTTGAGCTACTATCAGCGTTATTACATACACTGTTACACTGTCGGCTCATTGTGAACTAGGCTTTGCACTTGTAGCATAAAGTGTTCTGTCCATAGACACAGTGAATTGACAGCCTCAGCTTCGGAGATATTTGTGGTTAATTGGAAAGGGGGGGCGGGGTTCAGATATATAAGAATCTAGGTGCTGTTTTGAATAGGTTCTTAGTCTATTTTTTACCTTAAAATTTTCCGTTCTTAGTTACTATCTTTGAGAGCAGGGATAGCGTAATCGGTATGGCGAGTAGCTACGGACTAGACGACTAAGTAGTCGGAGTTCGAGTCCCGGTAGTGTCAAGAATTTTCTCTTCTCCACGACCAGCCTGGCTCTGGGGTCCACCTCCTATCCAATGGGTAAAACGAAGGGGTAAAACGACGGGGGGTGAAGCTGACCACTCACCTCCAACTAGTGCCGAGGTCAAGAAAATGTGGATCAATACACTCACTCCCCCATACACCTTCATGGTGTAGTACTTAATTAGTTAAGCACAAGGACAACCTTTTTTTACCTTACTGTCATTATTTTCATTTGAATTATGCTGGCTGCGTTTGGGATAGGCAAAAAAAAAGGTATTAATTTCTGCGCATCCTCCAATGCAAGCATCTTATGAGCCTAAATAATTACAAGCCACGTAATTATCCAGTCAACTACTCAACTAAACCTTCCGATAGCAGAGCTCGTAGGCTTAACTCCAGTAATTACATAGGATCTACCTCTTTATTCTCACCAGTTACTTCCTTAAGATCGAGCTTAATGTGAATATCAAATGCTGTTTCCTAATATGTACCTAATAGTACCTAGTTTCTGACTTGAATAGGGAAATATTAATACATTCATTCATCAATGGCCCTATAGCCCTTTGTTTGGACCTGGCCTCTTCTTCAGTTTCGTGATCTTTTTTCACAGACCGTAGGACTCCTTCAACGAGTGATCAGCCCATCGCAAGGCCGCTACCTACACACATGACAACACAAACACAGAATAACGCAAACACAAACATCCATGCCTTGAGTGGGCTTGGAACCCACGATTCCAGAGTCCGAGCGAGCGAAGACAGTTCATGTTTTAGACCGCGCGGCCACTTTGATCGGCAAGTATTACTATACACGTGTAGGTCTACACAAAATTATAACTTTATCCATTGTTTTGTATGTGTGTGAAATTGTTCTCTAACATTAAGGGAAGAACACGGACTGAGGGTTTATGACAGCAAGCTGACGAGACGGTTTGGACCTAAGAAAGAGGACAAAGGAGAATATTACGTAATTAGGGGCGTCATAATTTGTACCCTTAAGTAAACGCCATCAGGGTGATGAAATCAAGGAGACTTACACATATGGGAAAATGAGAATATACACAAAGAATATATTTGGAAACACAAAAGAAAGAGAACACTTCTAAGAACTAAAAATAGATGGAAGATTAACATTAAAATTTATGTTAAACAAATAGGTGCTGGTATCGTCTATAATATAAAGACCAACGACAGGATTTTGTGAATAGGATAATTACGTTTCAGCTTCATAAGAAATGGACCTCCTTTGTGGTCTAGTGGTCAGAGTTCCTGGCTACAAATCCAGAGATCCGGGTTCGATTCCCGGCCCTACCAGATTTTCTGAGAAGTAGTGGGTCTGGAACGGGGTCCACTCAGCCACGTGAGGATAACTGAGAAACTACTTGAATGGAAAATTAGCGGCTCCAGTCTAGAAAACCGAGATTAACGGCCGTGGGGATTCGTTGCGCTGACCACGCGACACCCTCTATCCGCAAAAGTTGGCACTAACTTCGCCGACAAGAGGAGGTCGCTCAGTTGGTATAGTTCGCTAGCAGACCTAAGCCACGGAGATTCTTTTTTCATAAGAAATGTGCAATGTCTTGATTATTTGAGACACAATTTCTCAAGGGGCACTATAATCCAGGGAGTTGTCTTTCTATATAGGAGACCGAAGATGTGCATTAGACAGACTTATTTCGTAACAGTCAACATAAATTAGACGTCTGTAGCTATTCTTCCGTCTCAAGACCCTCCGTCATGGAAAAGAGGCAACTGTGGGACGAGACAAGCCGTCAGACTTCTATTTACGCTTGAGTAGATATGGAACATCGTGCCAGCATTTCGGCAAAGAACGCCGGCTTATCCATTTCTCCCTGCTTATCGTCTTTAATTTTCTTTTAATATAAAGATGAAAGAAGTATCCTCAGTTTGCCAACAAATGTGTTTCTGTCTGCTTTCTGAAGCTGTCATTATCAGCTTCGAGCAGAGAAGAAAGAGGAGCCACAAACTCACTGAAGGAATAAGTCTCCGTTTCGTATGTGGGCGTTCCTGAATATTTCTGTGTTGCTGTGCGTCTAGACTGAGTTTCGGGCTCTTAAAATACGATATCGCGTCGTTTCTCATCCTTTTTATTTCAGAATTCGAAATCGGCCTCTAACTGGACTGTATAGAACCTATAAAGGAGGCCGCACACCGGCATGCCTCAAGACATGTATTATAAGAGTCAAGACACGATGTCTGCGACATGACGCAAAGAAAGGGGCACAGTTGAAACGAATGAGATTATGAAAACAGCCGCACACCGGTCTGAGTCATGATGCTGACGTCAGCTTCATGCTGACGAAACACGAATGAAGCAAGACTGCGTCTTTTGTCCCATATCTTGATGCTTGTCTTGACTCCCTTATGCCATTATATGAGTCTCCTTAACTATACTTCTGTCAGCCCGTTAAAGATTATCTGTGAGCCGGAATAGCTCAGTCGGTATAGCTACTACATTATGGGCTGTATGATTGAGGAATCGGAGTTTGATTCCCTTCAACGGCAACAGATTTTCCTCCTCTCCACAGCCTTCAGATAGGCCCACCCAGCCTCCTACCCACTGGGTACCTGGGGCTCTTGGTTTGATATATCTCTGGATAGCTCAAGTGCCAGGCTCCTGCGAACACGATAATAGACTTTGGGTTTCAGTTTGTCACAGTTGTGACTCTCTTCTCGGACGTGACAAAGTGTAGTGTGGTATGTCTTCACCGACGTTTCAGAGAAACCTTCTTCGTCCAACTTGTTTAACATATTTTTCAATTGTGAAGATGGAGGCAGTAGGTTCCTACGAAATATTGGTCAGCTTCTGTCGGAATGTACGGCGTAAAAACGCAGAAGACAGTGCACCTCAAGGTTTCATAGAAGACAATAACTTTCTTTACTAGCTGAGCTACTTTTAGCTTCTCTGATGGAGTCAGTTCATTCTCAGTATTGCCATTGTGCTCAAGGTGAGGTGCAAGCGATACATTAAAATTCCGTCTCACTCAAGAGGACGTATAAGTTTACGACCACTCATGGCCCTCTCGCTCTGTGCTTGGGACTCGAGGAGTGCCCGACAGGATGTGTAAGAATATATGAAACACTTTTGTGACTTTTGCTAACGGTTCAAGTACTGTTTGGGATGAGAATCGTGAAACTTACTCATGGAGCTGAGCCTTTCTTGAGGAGCCGCCAGTGGTGCAGCTATTCAAGAATTTCCCAGCATTTTATGGAACAAGAGCCATCCACTGGTCCCTATCCTGAGCCAGATCAATCTAATCCATCCCATCCTATCTCTCTAAGATCTATTCTAATATTGTCCACCCACCTACGCCTTCGTCTTCCCAGTGGTCTCTTTCCTTCTGGCTTTCCCACCGATATCCTATATGCATTCCTCTTCTCCTCCTATTCGTGTTACATGCCCTGCCTACTTCATCCTCCTTGATTGTTTTTCACAGCAGTGGTTAACACGGCTTGTATGTTCTCGGAAATAAAGCCGTGCAGTTCGCTGAAAGTCAACCACCGTTTCGGAGGAATATATCGCCTTCATCTTCATGGTTGAGGAATAAGTCAAGCAAGAAATCAGAATAAAGTAGATAGCGAGCAGAGTTATCTTCAATCACTGGACTTCTAACGGAGCCAACAGAGCGAGTGTCTCCCACCCTTTCACCTGAGGTCGGGAACATGTCCAGTTTCCGAAACGTCACTTTCTTTACGATGAGCAAACCCAGCAGCAATTCCGAGAAAAGCAGATTTTCGCTCCTTTGGTTAGGGTGAAACTGGAAGGCCGCTGCAATTAGAAACCTTAACAGTTATTCCTTTCATGATTAGGCAATTAGAAACCTTAACAGTTATTCCTTTCATGATTAGGACTTTTAAGATTTGAAGTGAATTTCTGTACATCGGGTCGCGCCCTTCTGTGTCCCTGGATGCGGCGGCGAGACGACAGAATCGCCATGGTGATACTGGAGAAACTCCTTGGCACAGCGCAATCCTAAATCTTTATATCGCCCTGAAGTCTCCGAGCAGTTGACTTGCAACATGCCATGCACAGAGAAGCTTCATTTTCATCATGACATGAAGGCTCACAGTTCAGCCTGAGTTTTATAGCTATATATATGTATAGCCTTCCCTTTCATGTATGTAAAACAGTTCCCAGCATTTCTGCTCATGTCTCCAAATAGTGCAGTGCATTTAGATGTATGAAGCCATCCTTTTATTCACACTACAGCTTATATTTTATATTTTTGCAGGAAACCAATTCCCTCTTGCCAGCTCTCCCTGGTCTGTGTGTACCTCTATTCGTTCTCTATTTCGATCATGGTCATGAATGTGTTGGAAGAAGCCTTTTGGAAGACCTGGTCGTAAATAGGAGAATAATATTCGTTTAAGGACAGAACAAATGAAAATAGTAATGCTATTTCGGGTTCCATAACAACAGGGGGAAATTTCTCGAGCGGCTAAACGATTGTTATTTGTAATATGTCCTATGCTTACTGGAGCCGGGATAGCTCATTCGGTATATCGACTAGCTACAGGCTGGACGACCGAAGGATCGGAATTCGAGTCCCGATAGGGTAAAGAATTTTCACTTCTCCAATCGTCCAAACCGGCTCTGGGGTCCACCTAACATCCTATACAATGAGAATTGGGGGCTCTTTCCCGGGGGTAAAGGGGCCGGGGCGTGAAGCTGACCACTCGCCTACAAACAATGTCGAGGTCAGGATAATGTGGATCTATACATCCATTCCCCCATACGCCTTCATGGTGTAGTGCTTAATTAGTTAAGCAGAGGGACAACTTTACCTTACTTTTTACATATATATATATATCAAATGCGCATTTTAAACATATTTTTAAGTTTACATATACAGTATGCGTCTTCTAAATTTATTTTTAATTTTAAGAGACGCTCTATTTATATGTAATAACCAGGGCCCGGATTTTGATGACCTGAAAATATTAAAAAATGACCTATAAATGACCGAAAAAATCCAGAAAAAGACCTAAAGGAGAAAAGAAAGAACACTTCGCTTCCATGTTATTCACATCTCAGAAAACATATGAAGAAAAATTTCCTAAAATTGCAAAAATTACAAGAAATACCCTTAAAAGTCCAAAAAATTACTCCCAAAATTAAAAAATGACCTTAAACCTGAAAATGTGAAAAAATGACAAAAAAAAATTAATATAAAATTTACATTTCTGTAACCAGCAGTTCATATCCGAGATTTATATATTTAAGAGCATCACATAGGATACAAGGGGGAAAAAAAGATTACATGTCATCAAAATCCGGGCCCTAGTATTAACTTTAAAAAAAATTCTAAAATGTGTTGCATGTAAGACGGAACATCAGAGATGTTTGTTAATTAATTAATAACGTGAAACAGGATGCTACAATATCATATTATGCTACACCAGTGAGAACATCTTATCTTAAAAGACGAAGTCTCCCTTTCGCCCAAGTACCGGAATGTACTCGTATTATTGTACTTTACTTCAGTGAGGTACTTTGTGATGTGGAACGCTCGTACGCCGGAACCTGAGAGCATCTGTTGCCTTGTTCAGTAGTTTCGACTTCCTACCTTCAGCTGCTGTGTACATGCTCATGACTGGCGGGCAACTGATCTCTTCCAACCACCAAACCTATAATTTATTTCTGTCACTGACAGAACACTCCCTTACTAATTGCAGTGGCCTTCTCTAACAGTGGGGCTTGAAATTAATGATGGGGTGCTGGGCAATTGGCAGCACTGCTATTAGTGGCATGAAAGTGTGTTCTGCTATCATGGCCTTGCCAGACGAATACACAGAATTTATATTTTTCTTGCATCCTCTTTTTTTATATCACCAAGGTACTGGGTCAGTCGACATATAAAGGAAGTAGATTGATTCTAATTTTTAAAAAGTCGATCAAAACACACGCAGTATATCAGTAAGTTAATCAAGTTTATTTTTATCATTACCACTACATGTGGCACGGAACTAGTCCCTATTCACACACACACACACACACCATGTTGCAACTACCTGTTCCTTTTTGGTTCTTTGAGTGAGCACATGAAACTTACATGAATACTATGCCATATGGGGAAATTTTCAACAACAGCGTCTCACACATTACTTCCCTTCGGTAATACCAACATAACGGCCACTCAGATTCTTGATGTGGAAGCCGTAAATTTAATCTTATTTAAACTGCCATTTCGAGGATATATTCCCATTACAGTCCATTATAGACCACTGTGGAACGTTAAGATTGCAAAATATTATAAATATAAATTTACATTTCAAAATAGGAAACAGATGTTTTGAAAATGTGGCACAGTTCAGATATTTGGGAACAACGATAACAGATCGAAATATGATTCAGGAGGAAATTAAGAGGAGATTGAACTCGGGCAATGCTTGCTACCATTCAGTCCAGAACCTTTTGACTTCTTGTCTGCTGTCCAAAACATAAAAATTAGAATATACACAACTATAATCTTGCCTGTGGTTCTGAATGGGTGTGAAACTTGGTCTCTGACATTAAGGGAGGAACATAGACTGAGGGTGTTTGAGAACAAGGTGTTAAGGGAAATATTTGGACCAAAAAGAGATGAAGTCACAGGAGGTTGGAGAAAACTGCATAATAAGGAGCTTCATAACGTTTACTCTTCTCCAAGTATAATTAGAATGATCAAGTCAAGGAGGATGAGGTGGGCAGGTCATGTAGCACGAATGGGGGAGACGCGGATTGCGTATAGGATATCGGTGGGACAGCCGGAAGGAAAGAGACCACAGGGACGACCAAGGCGTAGGTGGGTGGACAATATTAAAATGGATCTTAGAGACATAGGATGGGATGGTATGGATTGGATAGATCTGGCTCAGTATAGGGACCAGTTGAGGGCTCTTGTGAACACGGTAATGAACCTTCGGTTTTCATAAAATGCTGGGAAATTCTTGAGTAGCTGCAGAATTGGCGGCTCCTCAAGAAGGGCTCAGCTCCATGAGTAAGTAAGTATGTAAACTACTGAAAGACTATGTCTTTACGATTATAAAACATTTAATTAAATACTTAAGTACTCGTGTACATGCTATACGTGTTTTCATGGAATTTGTGTATTATGAGGGGAGGCTGTGAAATTGCTGTGGATAAGCAAGACCGCAAGGCAGTTTCATTAGGATTTTATAGTTTGATATTGAAGTATTGGTCCTGGAGACAGCCACTTTAAACTGTGTACTGCATAATCAGTTCTGGTTCGATATGACCAAGCTTCACAATATTGTTTTATATACTCCACTATGTGTACATACTAGCTACACTTATCTTCTATTATTTGTGCCAAATTGCAGCGAATGGAAATTAGGCAAATAGTTATTCCTAGAACTTACTGTTGGAAATGTTTAGCCCCGCCCATCGTGTTAGGTATATTTAAAATATACGTGTTTCGAAAGCTGGATCAGCGTCTGTCATCAGATATATGAGGGGGGGGGATGATCCTACTTAGCTGAGCGCGTCAGGGGCCCAGTGACCGAGACTTAGTCCTAACGGGCCCAACTGAGGGGTTGTAGACTCAAAGCGGACCCATATGTCGTGAATTTCAAATACACCTGGGGCGATATGCATTGTCCATCATAACACTTGTACAGTGTGACTGTCTAGCTAGGAAACCCAAATATTCCTCAGTAACTTTATAATTTCAGTATGGTTCCCCATGAAAATTGACATAGACGAAGCTTACATCTATTGAAGCAGAACCATCACACCTCTCAACGAAGTGGACTCTACCCTTGATGTCGAGAAGCGACCACCAAAGAGGAGTTTCACTCACTGTAGAGCGACTGCTTGTGCCGCAAACATGTACTCAGCTAAACGGCCTGTGCTTATTGTTCGAGAACACTGACGAACGGGTTCATTTAAACAATATCAAAGGACATTTCGTAATAAGTATGGTGAAGAAAGTGCACCGATAAAATTCTGTGTTCACAAATCGTTGAAATAATTAGAGACAACTAGAAGTGTTTTGACTCGACACGCAGGAGGCCGGAAGATGTGTGATCGCACGGTGCAGGTTGTGAACCATACCAAAATTACAAAGTTACTGAGGAATGTTTGACTTTCCTAGCGAGAAGATCACTCTGCGTAATAAAGACTGTACGAACTAATTCTGCGACATCATTCCTGTCTTTATATGGTGTGTTACAGAGAAAAAATGAGACACAACTGTGGGCTTGATAAGTGTATGTATGCAAAATTATCTGTTCGTCACATGCATCATACTGTACCGACTAAAATATAAGACTTATGTAATTAGTACCACAATATTGGTAGCAATAGACGAAGTTTTAATTTTGGTCGTTTTACATAACTGCGTCCACATAGGGCGCACACAGTAGATGTACCAACATAATCTTGAAGAAGACGGAACAGACCAAGCATGGCCCAATCTGTTATGATGATGATGATGATGATGATGAATTAAGTGAATGTTGGAAGGAAGTGCTCATGGCTTCACCGAATGCACCATTCGGGCATTTGCTTGGACGGACCAATAAAAACCACGAGAAAACTTATTGAGTATACTACGTGTTCAGGCAGATATTCGAATTGGAAACCTTAGGGAAAAGAGAAAAAGGTGCTTCCGTTTGGGTCCATCTTTTCTATTTTCCATATTTGTAGAATGATGCCTTTGCTACAAGTCGGAAGGTCGCGGGTTCAAATACCGATGAGGTCACTGGATTTTTTTCATTTGACCTAATCCTTCCGGCCGCACTATGGCCCTGGGGTTCACTCAGCCTCTAACAGAGATGAGTATCAGGATGTATTTTAGGTCTTAATGAAAAAGCATATGTTCATTTTTAATTTGACTGATAAATTCAAGTGGAGCCTGAATATAAAACTCCATCAAATTCTGTTTATTTAATGTAATTGCTTCGTAGGGAGAGAAGGAGAGACAGAATGGTGCACCAAAGATAATAGACGCTTATACGTGTTTGCGGAAGCTCACCTAAAATGATGAGATACCAGCTGTGCATACGATAGTCATAATGAACTATTTTAATTGAGTTTTTATAAATGGCATGGAGATTAAAAAGATGTGGTTACCATTTGTATGCAAACTTATAATGTTCTTCAGTTTCACACTTGAAATTTGCAGTGCAAATGGCTTAAGGGCTCGTTGGATAAAATCTTAAGCACAGACGCTAAATGCAATAGAGTTACCGAAATACNCATGTACATATATTGTCCTTTCTCGCCACAAAAGGCATAACTATTGGAAATGTACTTATTTTATTTTTCTCGCCTGTTAAAACTAACTTTAATTTTTCTTGGAATTGTAATTAATTTATTGTTATTATACAGACTATTATATTTTGTATTTTGCTCTTTAATTATTTTTGTGTATTTCTGTGTACTCGTGCTGACTTTGTAATTGGCCACTGTGCTGTTAAGTTTGCACGTAAATAAACAAGAATTGAATCGAATTGAATTATCCAATTCTTAATATAAATGAAGATATGCACTACTACTTTTTTTTTAATTTCTCTTTCAGATTCCACTGAACCAAATTCTAATGAGATCAGTAAACTTTCTGGGGCTATTTCAGGGCAGGGTTTACTGGGGAAACTGGACTAGCTAATGCCCATAATTTAATGTAAATTAGCGAAGTAGAAAGAGCCTCCATGCCTTCAAGCGTGCGCCTTTAAATAATATTACAGAACATCAATCACTTTTTGTTTTCTTTACTGTAAGTGGATGGTGGGAGTGCACCCACTAAAATTGCAGTCGTGGGAAATATGCAGAGTTGAAGCTTCTCGTTCATTAGACTTTAGACGTTGAGGCAGTGAAATATGGAAATTCATTTTAAGCTGAAGATGAAATTTCTACAGACGTTACTTCTTGTCTTCTATTACCGTTTTTAATTTGATGCTTGTACACAACGTCTTGAATCCAACAGCAGAGAACAGTTCAGTTATGATCAGTTCAACTCGATTAAGAATGTAGTGAACATAACCTCTCTCTCAGAATTACAATCAGCAGTGAAATTATTTTCCTTATTGTTCATTAGAATCAGAAATTAGGAATTTAATAATTCGATTTTATTAAAAATTCAAGATAGCAACAAAGGAAATCACTGATGAAAGAGACTCAGAAGAACAAAACAATTAATACGATATGAACAAACACAAATAATACAGGAAAGTAGAGCAAAACTACATAAACAGAACAGTCTCGTAATGTAGAGCGTTCAGATCTAAGGGACTTGAACAATAGAAAAAGTCCAAATTAAGTAAGTTATCATTTAAAGAGTGTAAGAAAACAGTGAGAAAAATAAAATTGTTGCTGAATACTTCGATATTCTTGTAAACTAAATTCGCAGAAGAAATATATCTAGCAGAAAGACGCGACGATTTAAATAAATAATGGGGTATTTTAACCTTACAGAATCACATACACCTCAAAGAGCATTGTACAAAGAAATTTAATCTCCCCAGCGAATGAAACGCTGCAACATGAATTCATGTCAACATATGAGTTTATGGTACAGGGAGGTTCTTAGCTTTGTTATCTCTGCGCTTCACGGCGATCGGTGCACCGCCGGCTGCAAGGTGCATACGAATTATGAAGGTGAATCAGCATGTCTGACGGAGTATAACGTTCGGAAGATTCAAAGATCACAGGAAGGTGTTGAAAATGCTGTCCCTCTACATGTATATATCTTTCGCAATGAATTGTTTCGTTAAAAACACAGGTATAAGAATCCTTCTTGCACTTACAGCACACCAGACACCAACTTCCGCTGATTTTGGCGGCCTTTGCGTAAGGCCGACAACATTACCGCCATCCGTTAGCCGATTGTTTAGAAAATGTGGGAGCCTCGACGTCTCACAACCCTATGGACCTCCACGGCCTGTTACAAGGATAGCTTTACATTTTTTATATTCAGCGTGTACTGTTGATATTTATTTTCTACTGAAGACAGAAGGCGCCAGCATCTGAGCTGCTCGAAATAATATTCTCAAGCGTCTGAGACCACGTGCCATCTGTTGTCAGATGGGTGCTTCCCCTTTCCGCTGACTTCAGCCGAAGGAAATCCCCGCAGTCTGGTTCAGAAGGCATTTCTCCTCTCCATGGATTGTTTCTTAGAGCTCTTGGTGGCAGGAAGGAAGTTTGGGAGTCTCGTGAACCAACCCGAGGAACGCGCGCTCTTTGAACATGATCAGGTCAGTCTCATCCGAGATCCTACAACAGCTTTTAATCCTGACAAGGGCTTTAAATGGGAGGGGGGGGGCGAAACTAACCCTGCAATTGGAAGAGGTATCATACATATTTTCTACCATTAACACGTGTTCGGGCCAGAGACAACTGCATCCCAAGAAAGTTGATTTTTATGATTTTATTGCGGCCTTAGTTAATCTTATTTCAAGGGTGTAGACTACTGGCCTCTTTCTGACTTCACGGCAATATGTCCTCCAATTTGGCCCTGGGTCATTCGATACTTCGATGTCCTCAAATAAAAAACAAACTCCGTGACTTTAAGCCCGCAAACCAATTATACAGACCGAGTGACAGCCGCTTGTCGGCGAAATTAGTGCGAACTTTAGCGGATAGTATTTGCCGCGTGGTCACCGCAAAGGATCCCCACTTCTGTCAATCTCGGTTTTCTAGACCGGAGCCGCTATTTTTCCATTCAAGTAGCTCCTCAATTATACTGACGAGGCTAAGTGAACCCCGTTCCAGACCCACAACTTCTCAGAGAATCTTCTAACTGCAGGAATCGAACCCGTGACCTCTGGATCTGTAGCCACGAACTCTGACCACTAGACCACATAGTCTTTATAAGTCTATCTGTTGTCATTCGTAAAGTATCCTCATAGCGGTTTTCTTTTTTCCTTTCTATTCTCCTATTCTCTCAGTAAAATTGATGTTTCGATCAAAGAACTTTCATTGTTTTACCTCCCTATGAATTATTAATATTTTCCTATATTGAATTTATCTTTGATTCTGGATTACAAATGATTTAATCTCCACTGAACTTTGTGTTTCACCATCAGACATTCCGTTTGCATCACCTCAGCATCTCAGCTCCGGTTTCATGTCCCTGTCCGCAAGCGCTAGGCCAGAGAAACGGCACACGCAGGAAAACAAAGCGGCATATACGGTTTCAATATCGTCAAAATGAATGGTAATGCAATCTCGATAGATGGCTCCACTGGGACCTCATCAAGAAGAGCTGTGGTGGGTATGGGATTCCCCCAGTTCACGCAACTCTCGGATGATGGGAAAGAGCAGAAGTAAGGGCAGTAACTACACTGCAAGAAGATCTACCCACTTTTGTACTCAAAAGGGCTCTGACGATATTTGTAACAATCGAGATTACTGGGTTCCTGGACTTTGTCCATCGTCCCGTATTCTAAATAACAAGATATGTCGGAAACTGGTTTGAGCATGGAGACACATTCAATTTACGAAATACTGTGTTCGTTAGAATAACGGACGATAGACAAAATTCAGGAGGTAGATTTCAAAGGATTCTGACGATGGTGGATGACACACAGAATTACTGGGTTTTTTTTTCTCCCCCATCGTCCGGAATTCTAGGTAATTGAGGACACTCAAGGCAATAGAGGACACGACGTTTTGGAAACTGGATCTGTTTCCGTCTCCAGGTGAGAAAGGAAGACACCTACTCAGTTGGGCCCCTTAGGAAGAGCTAATATTCAGTGATTGAGATTAGCTCTTTCTAAGGGGCCCAACTGAGTCGGTGTCTTCCTTTATTACCTCCAGTTTCCGAAACGTAGTGTCCACTATTACACAGAGTTCCGGACAATGGATAAAGTCCAAAACCCAATAATTCTGTGGGGAAATTCAGGGGATCGGTAATCCCCATTACCCGATTTTATATTTTCCACATCATCGGTTTCAATTTATGCTTGCGTGTAAATAAAAGCGTGAAGTGTAACTTGCTGCGAAATTTCATAATTACAAATTCATGCAAAATACCATGAGAAGCAAGTATTTCGAAAGTTTCATTGTCTACACGGAAGAAAACCAGACTGTTTAATCTTGTCCTTGCTCAACGTGAAAGCAGAAGTTTGTTTACCGTTCTGAATTTCGAGGTAGATCGGGCTCCAGTAGCAGCCATTGCAGGAAGTAACAATAAAATGCGCAAAGCTATGTAAACATTCGGAAAAACTCCTATCAATTCTGTGGCGAAGATACAGTTCAACGCCTGAAAAGTGGTCATTCTTGCTCCAAGAAAATCTTTTGATTCTAATTCCCCGATTAAACATCCCTTTCCCAATTAGCATTGTCAGTTAGTTTTTCCTGAAAATTTTTGCAGAACTTTGATTTTGTATAATACGCTTTACTTGATAAATGGGGGAGAAGAGGAATGCATATATGATATTGGTGGAAAAGCCAGAAAAAAAGGGACCACTGGGAAGACCAAGGCGTAGGTGGATGGACAATATTAAAATGGATCTTAGAGAGATAGGATGGGATAGTATGGATTGGATTGATTTGGCTCAGGATAGGGACCAGTGTAGGGTTCTTGTGAACACGGTAATGAACCTTCGAGTTCCATAAAATGCTGGGAAATTCTTGAATAGTTGCAGATTTGGCCTCTCCCCAAGAAGGGCTCAGTTTCATAAGTAAGCAAGCAAGTAAGTAAGTAAGTAAGTAAGTAAGGCTTTACTTGATAAGCCTTGCATATCAAACAGAAAACTGAAATCGTGATTGTGCACTTTGCCCGCTCAGATCTCGCCCTTATCGAAGTTACGGCGGTATCCAGAACTAAGAAATGAAAAGTTACGTACCTTGAAGGAAGCTTCTGGGTTCTGAACAGTTTCTTCCTTGTGTTCATAATCGGACTTCATTTTCACCTTACGTGGCCGGACATTCAGCAAGGGGTGACGTTCTCTTTCTGCATCATCATTAGCCAGTTTATTTTCGTCAAAGAAAAGCAGATTAAATCCCTCGTCATTCGATATTTTTCCAGTATTCAATTAGTCTTTCCAGAATTTGGAACGATACCGTCATGGTTTATGTGACAGTAATATCCCAACATTCATCTGGAGGGACTGATGAAGATCACGAATATCTGTCACATTAGTCGCTAATCGTGCCGAGATTCGAGCGTGGTGTACTTCCTGAATTCAGGTCTACACAAATATCGCTATATTATTGATCGGCCTGACATGTTGAATGCAACAGAAATCTCCCGACCAGTGAAGCTCTGTATTTGTGTATGGGGCATACTCGGTTAGAATTTCTGACCAGACATTGGTTATTGTGACTGAGGTTTCTTGTGGTCTTCCTCAGTTCCTCCAGGCAAATAACACCACAATAATTCGATTAGGTTGCAACAGCTTCTTTCCAAACGCTTTCCAGTTCTTCAGTCACCCTACCACCCGAAGCTATAGAGTGGAGCTGCTGAAATCGTGGTAAAGTAACGCACAAGAAAAAAGCGAAACAGACGTTTCTGTCTTTTAATTAAATGTCTTCATAATGTGAAGATCTGACACTTCAGTCATTTGCATCTCTTGTATTTTCACCTGGAACATTACTTACTGCGAGTGTGTGCTATTACACACAGTCAGTTTCACAATGAAACCTTGCCTTTTGGGAGCTGAAGGAATGAGGGATGTACACTGCAGCATTTCAACTTGACGATAATTAATAGCTCATGCATTACAGAGACATTTGTAAACTCGACTTTCTGTATTTCATTAAGAACTCTGTAACTTCAATTATGTCCATGTAATTAAAGCAGTGAAACGACCTAGAAATCAATTTCCTTCTTCACGGAAGATTAATCAAAGGACAATCAACGTGTCGACCTCTTGCAAAATTACTTTGAAGTTCTCTAATATAAAAAGTGTAGTTTTAAAGAAAACTTCAATAAAATTACGTTAACAAGAAAAGAAAAATTTGAAAGTAAAGCGGAAAAGAATTTTACACTGGGATTAATTAAACGAGGATTAGTTACATTCGCTAAACCTCTTTCATTTTCACACCGAAACCTTACTGCTTATTGTAGCCTGCCACTGAGCCGTTTCTGTACAAATCGCAGGAAAATAAAACGTAATTTGAATTAGAAGACTTCATGTAAGCTCAAATGACGTAGTTACTACACGGTTATTTAGTTATATATATATGGGACATGTCAAGGAGAACGGGGTAGACAGGAAATGTAGCACGTATTGGAGAGGACTGCAGAGAAGATTTGGTAGGAAAACCGAAAGGAGAGAGACCACTAGAAGTCCAAAACATAGGTGGGATGATATTAAAATGTATCTCAGAGAGATAGAATGTGGTTATTCGGACGGGATCAATCTGATATTGAATAGGAAACAAGGGCGGGCTTTTGTGAAAACGGTAATGAATCTTAGAGTTCCAGAAAGTGGGAAATTCTTGAGTAACTGAGCTACTGGTGACTTCTCAAGAAGCACTCGACACCATGGCGTTACTTAGTTATGGTTGACTGTATAAAATACAAACTTGAAATCGAAGGATACAGCATCCTCGGGTGAATGTTTTTTGAGATTATAACGACGCGGTACTTGAGAACAACCTGTCAGCTGGTTCCACTCTATTGTCTTGCAATGGTGAGGGTCATAAAACGATGCTTGAGAGATGACAACTTAAAAACACTTAAAATTTCCTCAACTCCTTCTAATGAAAATGTATGATGATAACGTGATATTGAAGCTGAAACATGTAACCTTTCAGTTTTAGAAAATCAAGTTCTTGTTTACCTGAGGCTATATAAAATGCCATGATTTTTCTTACTATAGACGAGGTTTGGATTGGTAGTCAGATTTATTTCCATTTTGCAACTTGCAACTATAAATAAGAATTATGCTTTCACTGTTCTACACATTTCACAATTCTCTATTAGACAGACTAGGCCTTCTCAGCCTATTACAACCTTCAATATCCGTTGCACGGCATGGGCACCATAGAAAACATGGTTCCTCTGTTGCAGTGCAATTGTTGTGTTCGTGTCTGTTGGGTTTCCCACATGATAGCCATTCCCTAGCAAAGGCCGTTGTTTGCAGTTCCATTACATAGCAACGACAGTTGTATAGTTTCTTATTTAGCAGTAGTTGCCTAGCAACGGGTCTACGAGCCACAATATGTATATGTCCGCTTAATACAATGGAATGCAAGAATTTTAATTTAAGTTTGCAAGTTGGTAAGTCATTAAATATTTTCCTTTGGCCTCTCTGGTATACTGAACTGACATCCAACTGAAAGTGAAGGAATTCTATAATATTCTGTACCCAGAAATGAGAGAAGGCAACGCTGTTCGCTTGAACCTACTGTCTCTCAATTCAGCAGCCTATCCGTTGCTTCCCTTTTGTACTGGACAGGATTCGTTGCGCCGTTTTTATTTCTCTTATTGCACTACGTGTTTTTCTGCAAAAGATGGCAATCGGGACTTCGATTTCTTCCCCAGTAGGGACTTGTTGGGACAGAGAAATCTCCAGATATGCGTTTCAAACGAAAAGAAAGGAGAGATAAAACTATTTCCTGATTTATTATTATTATTATTATTATTATTATTGCATCAGTGGTGACGCTTGGTAAATGACATTGGCCGCGCGGTCTAAGGCATGAACTGTCTTAGCCCGTTCGAACACTGGGGTCGTGGGTTCGAATCTCACTCGAGGAATGGATGAATGCTTTCGTTTATTCTGTGTTTGTGTAGTTCTGTGTTTATGTAGCGGCCTTACGATTGGCTGATCCCCCGTTTAAAGTGTCCTACTGACTGTATAGGATCAAGAAATTGAAAAACGGCCAAGGTCCAAAGGGCTGTAGAGAGAGACAGTGGTGACGCTCAGAAGCAAACCCAAAGCCTTTTGAATACGTTAGCCACTAGGCCCGTCATTAAGACCAAAACTCTGTGTTCTTCTCCTTACCACTGCCCTGTCATACTGCAAGCGGATAAAGAATAAAGAAGAGGCAGTTACTTCAGCACATGCAGCACGCATGGGAGGAAAAGAAGAGGAATGCATACAGGGCTTTGGTGGGCAAGCCAGAAGGAGAGAGACCACCATGAAGACCTATATAAGTGGGTGGCTAATGTTAGAGAAATGGAATGGAATGGAATGCTATGGGCTGGATTCATCTGGCTCAGGATATGAAGCAGTGGAGGTCTCTTTTGAACACGACAATGAACCAAAATGTTGAGAAGTTCGTGAATAGCTGAGCATCTGGCAGCTTCTCAAGAAGGATTCAACTCCATGGGGTTAGTTGTCTCTGCGTATATTTAAAAAAGCACTACACCATGAAGATGTACATGGGAGTGGAGGTATTGCAGTCTCGTTACTAGACGAGGGCGAGTAGTAAGCTTCAGGTCTCGGCCGCTTTTCCCCCGCAATAAAAGCCTCCTATATCCATTAGGTAGGAGGCATAGGCGTAGGCGGTAGAGACGTCGTGGAGTAAAGACTATTTCTTCCTTTCTCGGCTATTGAACCTCGGCTTCTTAGTCTTCCAACACGTTGCCTACTTGCTGTACCGACTGAGCCATCGCGTCTCTCATTCAAGCACTAATATGAAGCAATTAAAAAGTCATTAATTCTAAATGGCCCGTCACGGTAGCCGAGCTGTCTAAGGCATGTACTGTCTTCTCTCGCTCGGAAGCCGGGATCGTGGGTTCGGATCTGTTTCCTGTGAGGTACGAACTGAATTCTTATACACTGCCGGTCACGGTAGCCGAGCGGTCTAAGGCATGTACTGTCTTCGCCCTCTCGGAAGCCGGGATCGTGTGTGCGAATCCCATACAAGGCATGGATGTTTGGTGTGTATGTGTCTGTTCTGTGTTTATGTTATCCTGTGTTTAGGTAGAGGCCTTCCTACGGGCTGATCACTCGTCAAAGGCGTCCTACCTTACGTAAAATATTATCAATGAAATTGAGAGGTCAGCCCTATGCTACAAGGAGAGAGCGAGAGAAAAAAATCGAAATGAAAACTTTTTGTGATACATTGTAGATTTTTCAGTAATGTCTGTGAACTTTGCAGGTGACAGCCGATAGGCAGTTGAGAAACTCCTCTCCACAGCAGCCTGTGGCGTGGGTGAAAATTTTTCGTCCGCTTTATGTAGTGGCGCTGTAGATGTGGAACATTGATTGCCTCTATACGAGACAGAGTGAAGAAGCTTTCATTTTTTGCATTGTTTGCGACTCGTCTTGGCGAGGCATTGTTTGGTCGTGTGGCTGCGTGGGAACAGTTTCATTTAAATCAGAAACTCTCTAAGACGCGCCACAAAAGGCGGTCCGTCATACAGTTTTTCCGTAAAGTAGCCTAACATACGAATATAAGTGGCATGGTGACACATCACTGGGTTCAGCTAAGAGTTAGTGGGTCTAATGACCGGAAGTTACATTAAGCAGATGAACAAATCAATATTATTCACTGTGTCCGCTAAGTCAATCCCTAGTGTACTCATATCCGCTTTGATACTTTTTAGTCTAACTTCCTTACTTAAAAACAGTAATATGCTTATCAGATCACCTTGCTGTCTGTGTGTCTGCATGTGTGTATCCTCCCCCCTTTTACAAATTTGAAGGCCTAAATCGATCGTCAAGAAACTTAATATATATATATATATTACCAAGTAAATGGGGTGTGACCTCAATCTTCAGAATAGCAAAGTAAGACTAGCAAGCAAGCCGCCTGCTTCTAGGTGTTTAATTCTTAGACATATTAATCGAGCCTGAAGATGGAGGCAATATTTTCTTCTGTAACGTCGGTGAATATCTACCGGAGAAGACGGTATCATATCCCAGAAGATAGTACCTTCATGTATATGTACTGTGACATGACGCCCGAAAGCCAGAATAGCAAAGCCAGAATAGAAGTTCATTACTAGGCATCGAGTCGGTAAGCACATTCCCGCGGCTACGAATACGCAAGCAACAATTAAATAAGTACCGTTACTATGAAATGGCGTTGTAAACACGACCTCCCAATGATAGAGAGGTTGTGTTTTCTGTGTGGTCCGTGCAAAGTGGTTGTAAAGAAATGTTCATTTGGGAAGTCGTAGTCGAGTCGAGTTGAGTTTCGAGAACCCAGCCTACCGGGATATGAGCTTGGGAGCAGAGGAATTGAAGTGAGTCGAGTCATCGGAATTGGCCATTGCGGAATAATGACAAGAAAGGAGTTAGGCTGTCACAGGAAGACTTCATATGTGACTTGAAGTGACAGTGAGACTGTTATAAATCCGTTGCCAGGATACGACTAGTGATGACTGAGAACTGTAGTGCGTGTGTAACGGTCAACTGTTAAGCTTGTAGGATTGTGACGGCACTGTATTACCTGTAGTCCCGAATTGTGTGAACAAGATGTCAATAAATCCAATCATCCAATCCAGAACCCATCTTATAAGCCACGCAAACTCACCCCACACGTGACTATATATATATATATATATATAGCCCTCGATTCTAGAGCGGACAGGCCAACCACTGCAAGGAACATATAGGGTTTCCGCCTGCAAAAGCCATTCCATTTCTCCAGTTCGCCTGATTCCCAGGTCTTGTGTAATAGTATCCAGCCCCCCAGCCCCTATATGGAGCTCAAATAAAACTAAAGACTATTTCAAACATCATATGATTCTCTTCAAATAAAGCTAGAGGATTAATTACTTATTGTTTAAACACGCAGTCCCAATTGATTTAACGACAGTATTTGAACTGTATTGGTTACATAATGAGAGGATGATTATGAATGGAAAATTGAGAACAACGCAACGAAATGTCAAGCATCGCATCGTCATTTGTCCCGAGAGAATTTGGAAAACCATGAAAACCTCAAATGGAACCGCCAGCTTCTAGGACGAACGTCGAATTCAGGTCCGTTTACCATCTCGCTGCAATCTTCAACATTTATTTACGTTTTATTTTCTTATTGGCTATTACGGTTCTAATTCTTTTGAATCAGGTATTTCTCTAAGTACAGTGCTCTTACTGCCTGAAAGACACTTCAGTAAGTACAATGTTTCAGTCACTTTAGACAACAATTAAGAAATTAAAACTCCGTGGCTTTAGTCCGCAAGAGAACTATACTGATCGAGCGACCGCCGCTTGTCGCAGAAGTTAGTGCTAACTTTAGAGGGATAGAGGGTGTCGCGTGGTCAGCACAACGAATCCCCACGGCCGTTAATATCTGTTTTCTAGACCGGAACAATTAAGAATTACTTCATAAATATCTTAAGATAGTAGCGAACAGTGTAGCTGTTTATAGTAATATATTCTTGTGCTTCAAGTAAATCTACACTAAATTCGTCCAGGTGGACAGTCCTTCAGTGAGCAGACAAATAAGCATAAACCGGCCAATAAGTGAAGAAACCAGTAAATAGATAACTCAATTTGTCAATTCGTTAAGAGCCAATCAATTAATTTCTCAGTCAATAACTAAATGAGTTAATCGATAAATCAGTAAACTATTAAGCCATTACCTCAAATAATTTAAATAACTGGATACAGAGTTTAATTTTTTTTTTAATTCGCTTAGTGGGGGGGTGGAGTCCAACTGGATCCACTCGGCACGGCGCCCACTGATTGGCCTATTGTACCTGCCCCGGGTGATTATGATGATGGAGAATTTTGTGGAATGAACATTGGCAGGGGAAATCGAAGTACTTGGAGAAAACCCACTCCAGCGCCACTTTGTCCACCACAAATCCTACTTGACCAGACACGGGATCGAACCCGGGCCGCCGTGGTGGGAAGCCAGCAACTAACCGCTTGAGCTATGGCGCGGCCTGGATACAGAGTTAGCTAGCGAATTAATCTATCAGACAATTACGTAACGAAATATTAAGTCCGGCATTGAATGAATCAACTAGCATACAGATCGCACTTCAATTAATTAATCAGAAGAAATCGATATTCCTAATCAATTTGTGAGTCAGCAAGATTTTTGACTTAGTTAAAATTTAATCCTGTCAATTAAACAGAAATAAGTCAATTTCTCAATTGCTTGAGTAATTTGTTAATCTTCTAGAAAACAAATAAGCGATCCACTTATAAGCCTATCAGTCAGCCTTTCATCAGTCAACAGTCAGTCAGGCCAGAGAGGTCCAACCGAAGTGACACGTGTAATGCACTGAATTAAATAAATTGTAGATACCACGTGGATCACGCTCAATTGATTTCAGCACATCAGAACCTGTGAACATTTGAAACATTGACGAATTCAATTTCGCCGACTGTGATACGAGAAGATTAATTATGGTTAGATAATTGCAGGGTGGGAAATGCGCCACAAAACTGCGTGCATCCATTTCGCAGGTGACAGGTAGCTGATTGTTAACGGTATATTTGTTTTTGTTATGTGTGAGGCTGACGCTCGCCTGGCCACCTGTACTATTTTCGCTCGCTCGGAAGCCGGAATCGTGGGTTCGGATCTGTTTCCTGTGAGGTACGAACTGAATTCTTATATATTATTCTTATACACTGCCGGTCACAGTAGCCGAGCGGTCTAAAGCATGACCTGTCTTCGCTCGCTCGGAAGCCGGGATCGTGGGTTCGAATTCCGCTCAAGGCTTGAATGTTTGGTGTGTGTATGCGTTTATTCTGTATTTGTTTGTCCTGTGTTTAGGTATAGGCCTTGCGACGAGCTGATTACCCGTCCAAGGAACCCTACCGTCTGTTAAAATGATCAGAAAAGCGAGAACTCAGCAAGAGGAGAGAAAATAATATTTCGACATTATCATCAACTAAATTATACAGTGTCGGGTGGTGGGATGAGAGACGACTTATGATTTGGAAGAAGTGGATGTAGACCGATTGAGGTAAACCGCTCCTACCGACATTTGCCTGGAGGTACCGAATAAAAGCACGATAAAATTAAGGATAGCCAATCTCCCACTCGAGATTAGAAAACAGCAACTCCTAGATAAAAGACAAAAGCGTCATCGATACGCCAAACCACTCGGTTGGACGATAATATTGTCACGATATAGGGGTGTGCGTGACTTATGGACGGGCTCTGAATTGGATGATTGGATATACTGACATCTTATACACTCAACTCATAATTACAAGTAATACAGCGGTATCAATGGTCTACATACTTTACAGTGTCTATAAACTACTACTACGTATTATTATTAAACATAGTCAGTATTATACGAACAAAACACCGAAATCAGGTAACAGAATATTCTGCCACTCCTCTATTGAGCATGTACTGAAAACAAACCGCCTTCACAGCCCCATCATACTGACCCGCCAAGCAGTTACGTCGGAGAAGTTGCCGTTAAGGCACGGCGAGTACACAGCTGTAAGATAGTACTGGAATACGTAAAAGGTAAAGGTATTCCTGTAATAGGCCCAAAGGGTTGTGAAACGTCGAGACTCCCGCTATACGCGACAGGATTACAACACATGAGATTACTGTTTTGTTTAACACTGTTCAGCGTCCGTACTCCAAAGAACACTGAGGACACAATGTTTCGGAGGCTGGATGTTTCATGAGGACAGAGAAAGATCCGGCTTCCGAAACAGTCCAAAAATCTAGTATTCCCGACTTCAAAATCTTCTGTGGTGTGGGGGGGGGAGGTTAGTTGGTTTTGAGGCAAGAACTTCTGATTTTTTGACCCCTTTGAACTTCGGTAAAAATCTATCGACATTTTAAAGGATCATATCGCATCCATTTTTAGCGTCGAAGTGTAAGCCAAGCAGGACACCTGCAATAAGCAGGAGTCAAGCAGATCACCTTCTACCTAAGTACACCGCTTTATAATACAGAAAACGTTTTTCTTCACTAAGCTACTGAGTTCCTCACGGGCAGTAACTACATCTGTGATGATACCGCAGCATCATCTGGGGAGATGCCTGTCTAATTGTTAATGGCGCTGTTATTTCTTGCTATGTATATATCTTCCCATTTGTTTCTACGGATTAAAACTCAACATGAAGAGCTCTACATACTGAGATACACGTAAAGACATTTAGTCCGCTGAAAGTCAGGTGGTATTTCGGGGAACACGTCGTATTCAGATAGTGTAGTTGGTTGAGGCACTATGCCACAAGCCGGAAGGTACGGGTTCGAGTCCCGATAAGGTGTATTTTTTCAATTGACCTAATCCTTCCAGCCGCACTATGGCCCTGGGGTCGACTCAGCCTCTAACAGAAATGATTTCCAGAAATCTTCCTGGAGAGTAAAGAGCGGCCGGCGCATAAGGCTGACAAACTCAGCGCCAACTGTAAGCCGATTGTGTAGAGAAATGTGGGAGCCTCGACGTCTCACAATTCTATATGCCTTCATGGCCTGTTATACTGATAGATTTTACATTTACGCATCGTCCTCATCTTCCGATCACAGAGTCAGCAGCTACCTTCTTCATGTTGGGCTGTTGCTGGCTTAGTCTTCGACCTTAAAAGCGGAGGCGATATGTTCCTTGGAACATCGATCGACCTTCACTGGACTATAAGACATTATATCCCGGAAGACGGAACTCTCTGTAGTCACCGATGCGGGAACCTCAGATCTATATATGTCTAGCCGTTATCTCTAGGGGCTGCTTCTCAAAGGACCCTCTACTATCGGGAGGTTATGCAGGCGCACTTGGGGCAGCGGAACTTGACTCCAGAACGGAAAGGAACATGTGGAGGGGAATCAATTTATCAAGTAGTCCGTGTCAAAGAACTTCATAAGCGAAGAGACTTAGGCTAACGTATAATGTGGTTTTGTAGTACAAGATATATATATCAAAGGGAGTTCCAGTTGTTGAGGGAAGTATATGCAAGTGATCTGAACCCGTAACCCACGGTTCATTCTTACTATAAAGAGAGGATGGAGACATTTTATGAACACAGCAGTAGTACTATGTCCTAGGATGTGAAGGCGTGTATACCGGCGGAAGTTCACTGGCATTACGGAAGACCGTATATCTCCATTTTCAACGTAGAAGAATGAGACAAGCGATAAATCAGCAAGAGCCACGCAGTAAGCAGAGATGGAGATAGAAATAATACGTTCCTCCGAAACGTCAGTGAGCGCCTATCGGATTACACTTCACCGCACTCAAGAAGATAGAACACTGTTCATAGTCACTTCTGCGAGGATCTCAAATGCAACAAAATTATGAGCATCAGAAAGATTTGAATAAAAGCCATCGGGTCTGTCCTGCTACACATAGTACCAACACGCGTGTGATGTACTCCACTGGGATGACTTCGTGTAAAGTGCGTTTCCATTTTTAAGGTTACATCAAATATTATAAAACCTGCAGTCCAATATTCATATCAAATCTCCACGTTATATTTTTGTCATATTTTGTATCCCAAATGGGGAGCCGGGATAGCGTAGTCGGTATAGCAACTGGCTACGGGCTTGACGACCGAGGGGTGGGAGTTCGAGTCGCGGTGGGGTTAAGAATTTTCTCTTCTCCACGTCGTCCAGACCGGCTCTGGGTTCAACTCAGCCTCCTATCCAATTTGTACAGAAGGATCCTTCTCTGACGCTAAAGCTGCCGGAACGTGAAGCTAACCACTCACATCCAGCTAGTGCCGAGGTCAAGAAAACGTCGATTTATATATCCACTTCCACATTCGCCTTCATGGCGTAGTGCTTAATTAGTTAAATACAGGGACAATTTTACCTTAGCTTGCATCCCAAATATTTTAGATTTGTTAAACGTGTGTCGTAATAAAATACAGTGACATTCAGACCACAGTTTGTTTCATGCAACGGTTTATAATCACACCATGGTTTATCTAACTAAAATCGCAGCTCCTCTTTAATACGAAAACATCTAATCACCCATGACAGTTCCTTGTGGAGGTAACAGAAATTACAGCAGGCGGTGGCTGAGGCAGGCTGCTGCAGAATTAATCAAAACTGAGACAGCAGGTACAACTGCGTAGTGTGAGATGCAACACTGGATCATATCGAAAGGCACCACCGTAGCATGCTTTGCCCCTACAACAGCAGCACAGATGTTTTTAGTTTCGTGGGGTGGAGTGAGACTGAGTCCACTTGGTACTGCGGCCACTAATTGGCCTATCGTACCAGTCCCGGATGATAATGGGTGTGGAGCATTCGGTGGAATGAGAATTGGCAGAGTAAACCGTAGTACTAGCAGAAAACCTGCCCAATCGCCATTTTGTCAACCACAAATCCCATATGGCTTGACCTTGGATCGAACCTGGGCCGCCGCGGTGGGAAGCCAGTGACTAGCGGCCTGAGTTATGGCGTGGTGTAGGAGCTCACACGAAATGAAAGTACTTCGGTACAAAACCTCATATACTGGCTGTAGAAAAAGATATATGGGTAGAGCAAGCAAATGGCGGTCTGAAGGCAATGAGATGAATCGGCCACATAGGTATCTCTTCAGATTATTATGGCATTATGTATATCCCGCCAAGAGCTGATGTGTCGGAGGAATATACCGCCTCCTTCATCAGGGTTGAAGAGTAAGCCAAGCAAGAAATGAGCATGTAACTTTATATCACATGGTCACCGCTGTGAGAACCTCAAATAAACTTGTAGTTGTTGCATTTCTCATTTTTATTTATTGTAGATTATTTATTGTCGCTTATCAGTAAGTTTGCCTGTGGTTCTGTATGGGTGTGAAATTTGGTCTCTGACATTAAGGGAGGAACATAGACTGAGGGTGTTTGAGAACAGGGTGTTAAGGGAAATATTTGGACGGAAGAAAGATGAAGTGACAGGAGGTTGGAGAAAACTGCATAATGAGGAGCTTCATAACTTGTACTCTTCTCCAAGTAATTAGAATGATCAAGTCAAGGAGGATGAGATGGGCAGGTCATGTAGCACGAATGGGGGAGACGAGGAAGGCGTATAGGATATTGGTGGGAAAGTCGGAAGGAAAGAGACCACAGGGACGACCAAGGCGTAGGTGGATGGACAATATTAAAATGGATCTTAGAGAGATAGGATGGGATGGTATGTATTGGATAGATCTGGCTCAGGATAGGGACCAGTGGAGGGCTCTTGTGAACACGATAATGAACCTTCGGGTTCCGTAAAATGCTGGGAAATTCTTGAGTAGCTGCAAAATTGGTGGCTCCTCAAGAAGGGCTCAGCTCCATGAGTAAGTAAGTATCAGTAAGTTAGAAATTCGTATAGCTTCAGATGATGGGATAGTAGTAACCGTTGAAAGGAAGTGGTAGGGACCTAATTTGAGCCACTGACCATTCACCTCTCTCTAGTGCCAAGGTCAAGACTGTTGGAGCTATGCAACGAGTCCCCCGTAGGATTCATGGCGTAATGATTAATTAAGAACAGAGAAAATTTACATTTTGATCCATTACTTTCCCGCAAGAACTGAAGAAAAAGACGAAAATACTTAATTAGTTTAGCACAGGGGCAAATTTACCTTCACCTTAGGTGGTGTTATGTGTGACTATGGTTTGGCTGAAGCTTTGCACAGCTGCAGTTAGGTGGGGTTGTTGTCAAGTAATGCCATGGCATTGGCGTCTATTGGGTTGTGTAGATGTTATGAGTGCACACTCTGTTGACAGGTTTTATAAACACTTTACTTTTCAAGTTGTTCATGTAGAGTCTCTTCTTTGCAAAACTGGGGGTTTCTATTATGTCTTTAATGTCTTTCGTATGGCCAGTTTCCAGTATGTGTTGTACACATTTTGAAAAGGATTTCTGTTGTTCTTTTGTCCTGGTTGTGTTCACTGCATCTTATTTTAAAGTTCAACCGCTTTCGGCCTGCATATTTCTTGTTTTTAGCTGAATATTGTAGTATTGGTAGTTCTGAAGGCTCTTTTTATGGCCGTGTCTCTAAATAATCAGAAAATAATTCTACCTTCTATGCCAAAACACAGAAAATGGCGCACTTACCTTCAAATATTACAATTCTTTCAAACACTCGACCAGCACGCAACATAAAATTCGTATACAAGAGCCAGGCCTTTCATCGTACCAGATGAGTATTTAAGATACGCAAAGAAACATAATCGGCGTTATTAGTAGATTCAACTTCGAATAACAATCACATATTTTTGCCTCTAAACACGAAAGAAAATGTAGCAAACATATAATTCTTCGCATATAGACATGAAAGACTTACCTTAAATACACACACAGGACATTGCGAGGCAAGGGTTCCCGCTGTCGGAATAAATTGTTGACAGTATCAAAATTAATTTACAAGTCCAGAAAAATTAAAAAAGAAATTAAAAAAGAAGCACCTCCCAAGGCTTCCGACAGCGAAGAGACCCTGCAAACATCTACTCAGACAGGCCAACATACCGGAAGGGAAAGGAAGACGCTGATAGGTTGAAAATCACGTGAGAAATACATTACGAGCGCAGTAGACGGGAAAGAGGACGGACCGAACAGCAGCTAACAACAAACAAGGAAAATCCGACCCAGAAACAAAGTCAGAAGTGGTCAGAAGCAAACGACAGGCCCAGTGTCACACACCTTGGCCTGATGGGCCTGATACTGCAATCATTTCCTAAATATCACGATTTTTCAATAGACTTCTACCTTTGCTCTATACGCTTCGCCAGTATAATGGAGCTATACTTCCTACAACATAATTTCCCGTAGAAATTAATTTCTTTCGTGGGCTATTTTAGGTGCTGTCGGCATTGGTCTATATAGCGTCGAATGGGTGATTGGATTTATTGAAATTTCTCTTTACAATCTCTCTTGTTCACAATGAATTACAGCTCTACCGCTGATTTACCAACTTCAGAAATCAATAGGACACGCTATCGTTTCCTGGCAACGGATTTATTAGAGGAACTATCACTTCAAATCGCTATGAAGCGATAGCGACAGGCACTTTCATAAGTGGATACCTCGCGAGAAGTGAACAGGCATTTAAACATGTACTTTTACCAAAACGTCTGTTCCACTCATCTGTTTTCGCGGTTACTGTTAGCTCTTTAGTTTATGGGAGCATAAATACAACACAACTATAGAAAGCAGAAATTGAGAAAGTTACAACCCCCCGGCCCCCAAGGGAATATAGGCCTATTCCGTTTGCTACAGAAGCGAGGATGTGTTATCCTTTGTTAGTGAGCGGACTTTCATGTTATGGTTAGAAAGTCAGAAGACATACATTTCAGGCATTCATACTCCCGTACGAATTTCATACATATACGAGGATTTTTTTCCCGTAATGTTGCCTACACAAAATTAAACTTATTTCTACAGACTTCTACTTCAGAGTGTCTGAGGATTTACATACACAGGGTTATTTATAAGTCCGTGAAACATTTTGAAAATTTACAATAAATGAACTACGCAACGGATACCAAATTTTATTACACTGAAATAGAGATAAACTCAGCAAGTTTTTTTTTACATAGTTCACAGATGCTCAATGTATCCACCTTTGCCGATACGGCAGACATCTATATGATAATCCATTTCATTCCACGCCCGTGTCATCATATCACGGTTGACCAGAGTCCAAGCAGCGGTGATACGGTTGCGAAGGTCCCTGAGATTAACATGCAATGGAGGCTTTTAGAAAAAACTTGGAGAGATTAATTCTCTATCGGAGTAAGAATTACCATGATCCGATGCATAGTTTATTTGTTGTGAATTTTTAATATATTTCACGGACTTACGAATAACCCTGCATGTGGCTTCATAATCAGTGTTTATATCTTTATTGCTGCATAATATATTTGTCGATATATTTCGGTCTCTTACAACATACATGATGAACACAGTACAAATGTCATGCTAAGTATAATATGAACATAAGACATATGTAGTTCCGTTGTTTTCATATTTACATTCTTACATAGAAATATGGTGTTGCACTCAGAGTATGCGAATTGTTGCAGATCGACACATCCTGTCATTAGACGCAAAGTGCAGCTCACATTCCCACAGTTCGTTTCTGCTGTGTATCTAGATCAGTCTGTGTTTCTATATTAAACTTGACCTGTCGAAACATGTGAGAATATGAGTGGAAATAGACCGTCCTTTTACATCACCCATTATTGGTATAGTTAACTAATTATGATGTCCATAACCCCAGTGCATTTTGCAGTCTGCAACTACCTGCTCACGTTGGTTCCACGCTCGAGGATTTTCTGTCCTGAAGATGAAGGCGACATATTCCTCCGAAACGTCGGCACACACAAGATCGACACGGCGCCACATCAAGTATTTCTCTGTTTCAGATATGTTCACATGACGTCTATACAACTGCACAGGTTTATTCACTCATACTGTTGGCATAAACTGACAATTTGAATTCTGTTAAGAAGGAAAAACACGATGTTTAAATATTACTAACATGACTAGAATTATCATGTATAAAATGTAACATCAAGAAGATATGATCTCATGAAGGACACAGTTCGGAGACCTGCTCTCGTGTCTCATAGCTCATCATGCGTCATGAGATTTGGGACATGATCCTCTGAGGTGAGTCACCATCCTCCAGAATTTCAAGCATGTGATACATAACAAAGCATAAGCTTACGCCATTTTATGTTCAGTTCACACAGAGTCAGTTAAGCTCTCGTGTCCATTAGGAAACAGGTAGGACGAATTTACCAATGAGAAGTTGTGAATCTCTTCACAGAAACCACCAAATTAAAAATAATTACTCACTTTGTTTCTTCACTGCATTGGCACTTTCTTGTATGAAAATAAATACGGAAGCACTCACGTACTTAGGAAACACTAAACTGAATCACCAAGAATGACATCTGAATCGCTCGTGCTGTCATATTGTAGCAATGCAGAATCCTCATCATCACCATTATCATCAGCGTCGTCAGAATCACTGATTTTTTTCCTTCCGCCATTTTGACATCAGAGTTCAATGGCTTCCGGTCCTTTCCACGAAATGCCGGCTCTCAGCAGGTTATAGAACCGCATAACTCCATAGAGGGCTCCCACCTGCAACATTTTACATGGAATTAAAGTAATTAAAATATTCATGAAATTAATTAGGCCTCATTATGATGATCACATTTTAAAAAGAGTTCCTGGTTATTTTACGACGTTATGTAGGGGCATGCAGTAGCGTTATGCTACAAGCTGGAAGGTAGCGGGTTCGATTCCCAATGAAGTTATTGGATTTTTCAATTAACCTCATTCTTCCAGTCACACTATGGCCCTGTGGTCGACTCAGCCTCTAACAGAAATGAGTATATATTATCTATATTATCTGTATGAATGTTTGAATAGCGTGTATATGATTCTTAATAGAGTGCATCTTGTTGTTTAGATAACTATAGATAATATTTATTTTATTCTTGTCAACACAACACTGTTTTCAACTAATGATGTTGCTGACTAAGACAATATGTTTCTTCAAGTCCTCTTTTTAGTCACAATTAATGTGACATATATTTGCTTGCAAAGACCCAAAAAAGAGGAAAAATCCGGCGAGCTTAAAGTGACATAAAAGAGGCACATAACCCGAAAAACAACAAAAGTAGGTCACATTTACTTACTTCCGTAATGAGGTATGAAAGATAATAAAATTGTTCAGGAACACCGACATAAAAATCGCGTTCAAAACCAACAATAAAACAGAATAACATGTTTGAAAAAAATTAAACCTACCAGAGAAACATGACCTTTACCAGAACAGTGGTGTCTATCCAATCCAACGTAAACCTTGCCCCAAAGTGTAAGCAAGACAAACAGGAAGATCCTTCAATGTCAGACACACAGAACACATAAAAGCTCTCGGCCCTAACACAAACAACTAAATGTACACCCACCACACACTTCAACACGGACATACGACATACGGGACTATAAAAGAAACCTTTCCCATCGTAAGAACTGCTAAAAGGGGCCGTGTGTGAGCACCTTAGAAAGACACTACATATATTGAGCTGATCAAGTGCGAATACAAATTAACGACAACTACTCAGACACGAGCAACCCAAATTTCGAAACTCTATACAAACAGAAACGTAGTCCTTGCCCAGTTAACAGATTCCCGCCACCCTCCACCCTCACACCTTGAACCACCTTGAGCGTCCATAACACAGCAGTACGGATAGTCAGTTCCAAGTACATGTAGGTGCTACACGGGCTGGCGTCAGAAGGCGAGGGGTGCACAAGTATAGACACAAGGCAAGAAAAATACTTCTATAAATATAGGAACTCTTCCCACTCGTCACAGAAAATACTGAGAAAAGCCGGCAAACCAGAAAATCTTCCCTCCTCCCCCCACGGGGATGTCACCAAGAACTCAGGGCCAAGTCGCCCCCAAGGAAGAGCTTTGGAAAAAAAGGATACTTCTAAAATGGACAGAGAGTCTGTCTTTACCGTCACATAAAACACTCAAAATAATTTTAACCAACAGACGTAAGAAGCCGGCCTATTAAATCACATAATATAGCATATAGTACACACAGCACCGGCTTACATGTAAATTCACTCTAAGTGTAAGTGGTTCACTAATTTTAACTAAATCACATATTCCGAAAGATGTCTTAGACTTTCAGAGGACCCCATTTCCTGACAATTGTGTTGTGCTGACAAATATAAAATAAATATTAGCTATTGTGTGTGAATTATATATGCATGTACATTGTGTGTGTGTGTGTGTGTATGTATGAATGCAGGTATTTATATATGTATGCACGCATACAGTACATATGTAAGAAGTCGTGTGCTTTTGTACATATGTAAACTTATTGTGTGTTTTAATATAATGCAAACATGCATGGGCGTCTGTATGTATGTGTATACGTACAGTATATATGTACGCGTGAGTATATAAATATATGTGCAGTATATGTATATGCTGACCCCATGTATGTGTATTTATGTATCTATTTTATTGGTATGTGTGTGTCTGAAAATCTAAACGCACAGTATACACGTAATTGTACATGGTATGGACTCGTATGTATGTGTGTTCGTATCCCAAATATGTTTATGCATTTATACTTGTGTATTCATACGCGCATATAAGCAGTGCAAAATTCTTTACTTACGTTTAGAATTGCTCTCGATATGAAAAACGCCACTTCAGCTTTGCAGAGAACGTCGAATTGCTGAAATGACAGAAGAAAGAATTTATTTTGCCACACATAAATATGGAAAACAACTGTGACTATAAGTTTTCTTCGTTAAACACTAAATTCGGTTTATTTTTATGACAAAACTTTTTATAGTTAAATTCATAATATCAGGGGTATAACTAATTAGCCAATAATGTTCTATTCGTAATGATTCATCATATCATTCTAAACATGCCGTTTATTGCGTGGAGTTATCATGGTATTCTGTATTGTGTAAATTATGTAAATAATATTTAGAAGTTTTATTTTCTACATCACATTTCATCAAAAACCAACCGGTTAATTTTGTCTGTGGAAGCTCGACGATTTTCTGGATTTTGTTAGATTTAAACCGCTTAAATACTGAAGAAGAGTGAGAGAAAAGAAAAGGTGTAGGGGGACTGAGTGAGGGACATTAAATTTGGAAGGGGGGTGTTTTCCGGCTTTTGAAGGTTCCCAGGCAGTACCCGCTCGTCTTTCTAGTAAAGTTAAGTTTGAGGGTGGTTAAGGCTCTAGGAAGCGGAAACGGTAAAAGTTTATATCTTGAATATTTAATAAATGCTGTACAAAAATTCAGTTCGTACCTCACAGGTAACACATCACGTTTCTGCTACAAATGCTGTAAGGGAAACAATCGCTGTTTATTGTGAGAACCATATGAAAGCTTTGCGGAAGGCGAAGTTTTGTATGTTAAAACAGGCGGTTTAAAGTGACAGCTGGTTTATAAGTGGTTAAGCCAGGTGGTACATACGGCATCTGCTCGGAGGGACTGAGAAAGAACACGAAAACTCTCAGTAATTGTATTCAATTCTCTGGCCGTTATTCAAACTGAATGTCTAGGGAGTTACCACTAGACGTACCTGCTCGGTAACAGAGAAGATTTCAAAGATATGCTTCAGGTGTCACTCAGATCTGTTCTCCATGTCACGACTTCTACCATACCTCACACACCAACCCTAAAATAATATGTAACTGAGATGCTGAGTTTGTGTTATTTACGTAGAGACCTTGCGACGAGCTGATAACCCGTCCAAGGAGTCCTACTGTCTTGCAAAAATGGTCAATGAAACTGAGAAATCAGCTCTATGCTCCAAAGTGGGGGCGAAGAGGAAGAAAAAGGAATGAGATGTGGATTAAAGCTCTGATGCACTGTTCCCAATCCTCAAGACACTAGACAGCCAATGGACGAGCATGTTCGCATGTGCTTGTGTCTGTGCACTCAATAGCTATATTAATCACTCGTGCTTTTTGCTTTACTCCTCACACTGAGACATCAGTTTTTTGCTTCACTCTCCAGTGCATTGCCTTCGGACACGACCCGACCACGGGAAAGGCTGACAAGTGGCATGATTGTCCCGTAGAGTCTGACATTTATATTTCAGTTTCTCTTCTTGACGCCTCCATACAATCGTGATAGTACAGTGACCGAATTGACTGGGCGACAAGGATTAATGGGCATGGGAGGGCTGTTTCTCTTCATTGTCGTGTCCACCTAGCTGCCTATCCTGTAGGAGACGGGGTCTCTTTCTCTGGGGATGCTGCGACTAGAAGTTAGGTCCATTTTCTTCACTGCCGAGCTCCCTAGGCTCAAAGGCATCATCTTGTGCCGTTCCGAGCGCTTTGGTAGCGAATTGTAGCCCATTCGTGACTTTCCTCAGTAACTCCATCAACATGCTGGTAAATATGTTTAAATTTATATTTTTATTGCTAGTGGGGTGGGACCAAGTCCCTTGTACTGCGGCCACTTCTGGCCTATTGTACCAGCCCCAGATAATAGGTGAGTGTGATTGTGGAGCAATTGGTGGAATGAAGATTGGCAAGGAAACCGAAGTACTCGGAGAAAACCTACCTCAGCGCCACTTTTTCCACCACAAATCCCACTTGACCAGACCCGGGATCGAACCCGGGCCGCTGCGGTTGGAAGCCAACGACTAACCGCTTGAGCTATGGCGCGGCTCAGTATTTTTAAATAGGTCAGTTACGCATGGACGCGATCCTGGTCCGTCTCCTTTCAAATAATTATCTATTCATTGTTCGTGAACATATTTCCATATCACTGGATGCTGATACATGATCGTAAACATCAACCAGTTCAGGGTAACAGAAGAATGTATATTCAAGTTGATTTGTGTGCCGCTGTAAATTATTCTGATTTAATATAATTTAATAAACATCAAGTTAAAGTAATTTTGTTCAATAATCCGACTTGTTTCGACTCTTAAACAGCCATTAACAAGTATATTTATCACAGTCACTCAAGGCGGCTGCAGGATTGTTGTTTCATTCTACAACACAAATAATAAAATCGAGTGTAGTACAGTGTATGTTGATAGTAAGAGTTGCAGGCGCATTAAAATTCTTATATTGATTTTGTGGAATTTGTAAGTCATAGCAATATCTCAATTATTGTACATGTTACGGTAAAACTAAATATTGACAATTATTAACAATAACCAGTAATTGCGTAGAATTAACAAAAACAGTGGTAAATGTCATATATCTCGTGACAATAATCAATTTTACCGTTAATTATGAACGCTTACAAATTATTATTGATAATTACGAAAGTCTATTGTTAACTGTAATAAACAATATTTTGTCATGCACTTTTTAAATATTTTCTTAAAACTTGATCGCTTCTGAAAGACCGATCAGAGCAGGCATAGAGCAAGGCTTTTAATCTATGTGTTCCGAATAACAGCATGGATTGATACCCAAGAGAGCAATATATGTAGGTTTTTATTACAATTAAAAATGGCTTCGAATCCCAGTTGAGGCATGGATGTCTGTTGGCGTTTCTTCCGTGTTTGTGTTGTCCCGTGTTTAGGTAGCGGCCAAGGAGTTCTACCGTCTCTTTCTAATACCCATAGTTCCAGATTCAGCCAGATGGGAAACAGGCCAGGGGGCCTAATGCGGAAGGCGCAAGAAGAAGGAGGAGGAGGAGAAGAAGAAGAAGAAAGCAAAACAGGCGAAGTTCCCTCTTTGCTTATTTATCACCACGCCATGAAAACGTTTGGGAGAGCTAAACTATAGCTTCAGCCATTCATAAATTAGAAGCTTAGAACTTAAGGCGCGTCCACATTACTCGTACTCGCCGGGAGACTCGTCTGGCTTTTACTTGTGCTCGTAAATCTTCGTCCACACTACTTCAGTTGCTCGCCAGGCTTCGGCGAGTGAGGATCCGTATATTTACTCGTAGTGTGTATAGGTTGTAGTCGTATTTTAATTTATTGGCTATAGTTTTTAAATTAAAAATTTGCTTGTCTCGTGACTTGTCATATCGTCCACATTACGCGCGAGTATAACGAGTCACACGAGCACGAGTAATGTGGGCGCGCCTAAGAACTAGTTTGCCCTGTACTATGCATAAATAAATATGTAAACTTTCTTTAACATTCACGATTCTCTTCTATCCTGAATTATCAGCTTTCACCAGTCTTTGTTCCATTAAACCATACGAGAATCAATTCGAGCACCCTGTGGCAAGTACGGTTAGGTGTTGCTGGATATTGCACAGAGGCTAAATTAGTTGCTAAGCTGTGCTACCTTACGTCACTGATGAACCAGAAGTGCAAGTGCAACAAAATTCAAAATGAGTGACACTCACTTATAACCCAACAAGGTGAAGAGTGGATGGAATACCAAAGAGACACCGGAAAGAGAATTACGGGGCCAGAACAGACATTAAGTGGATCTTGTGCTTAAAGACAAGAAGAACAGGGTAATGAATCAACTGAGTTCATTATCCCTCGGGACTCTTGACATATTCAAACGAATTCAGAGTTTAACAACAGAACTCTAACGTGAATGTTTTTCAAGCATTTCTCGTTCTTAAGGAAAGTCTATACTTTGATCTTTCGTTTAAATAATTCCATCATGGCTAGGCAAATGGAAAATTAAAATAAACGAGACTAAATCTGTCCAAGTGAACTTCACGCTAAGGCGAGAGCATTTTCTACAAGTAAGACTTTATAATAACATTATCCCATAGTCTCCAAGCGTTAAATATCTCGGAATCCATATGGATAATAGACTCACTTGGAAAGACCACGTAATCAAAAAACGCAAAGAGATTGACCTAAGAACCAAGGAGCTAAACTGGTTAATTGGAAGAAGATCCAACCTAGTCATAGAAAACAAAGCCCTGATTTATAAGACAATAATCAAATCAATCTGGTCTTACGGAATTGAACTCTGGGGTTGTGCCAGCAAATCAAATATATCAATAATCCAGAGAAGCCAATCAAAAATACTTCGAATTATAACAAATGCACCCTGGTATGTAAGCAACCAAACGTTACATACAGTATTATATTTAAGCATTCTGTTGCACTCCATACGATAAATGATATAATGATACAAACTCCGTCTCAAGTGCAAAAAAAAAATATTGTTTGCACTTGAGACGGAGTTTGTATCATTATATCATTTATCGTATGGAGTGCAACAGAATGCTTAAATATAATACTGTATGTAACGNAAAAAAGAACCTCACACCACAACAAACTGGCAAATCGCCCAAACGACATCCTACAGCCACGCGTCGAACCGCAGCACAATCGAAGACTCCGAGACACTGGCCAGCTGACCTAAAAGAAAACTAATGAGGAACCTTCCACTGGGGAAGGGACTCACCACGTCATTAAAGAGCATCACAGCTCTTACGCCAGCAAACTAGCTTATAGAATTGTAGATTCTGATTGCTTAATAAATAAATAAAAATAAAAATAATTTCATTGTGAGCTTTTAACAATTGCAGTCTGACGAAAACTTAAAAAATGACTTAGCAAAACCAAGGACTTAAGAGCGGGAACTCGGAGTGTACTGTCCCTGTATAGGAGTGAAGTGGGGCACTCGCAGAGGATACTCGAGGAGTAGACAGACCCACTCTCAGGTGACTGGACTCAGCTGAAAAACACTTTAAGACAATCGGCCTTAGAAACTTGGAGACGAAAGCTTCAGGATCGGAACCAATGGTGAGCAATCGTAAAAGAGGCGAAGGTGTATCACGGTGCCATGGCAAAAGCTGCATTTAGCAAGAAGAAGAATCTTTTTATCAGCAAATTGGACTTAAATTTGAGGAAGAAACTAGTGAAATGCTATGTTTGGAGCATTGCTTTGTATGGGGCTGAAACATGACACTTAGGGCAGAAGATCAGAAACATCTGGAAAGCTTCGAAATGTGGTGTTGGAGAAGGATGGAGAAGATCAGTTGGACCGATTATGTGAGAAATGAAGAAGTGTTAATTAGAGTCAGTGAGCAGAGGAATATCCTACACGAAATAAGAAAACGGAAGGCTAATTTGATTGGTCATATCTTACGCGGTAACTGCCTTCTAAAAGAAGTCATTGAAGGAAAGATAGAGGAGCGGATAGAAGTGACCAGAAGACGAGGAAGAAGACGTTAGAAGATGCTGGATGACCTTGGAGACAGAAAAGGATATTTTCATTTGAAAGAGAAAGCTCTAAATCGCATCAATGGAGGAACTGTTTTGGAAGAGACTGTGGACCTGTCGTCTTGACAGATTACAGATGAATGTATCACGGACTCTAGCGCCCGGAGAAGAAAAAGAAGACGAAAAAGTATGATTGGCTCATACGATCGAGTACAGCCCATTAACTCAGGAAATAATTAAGTTTTAATGTTGAATTATAGTTGTACATTATCTTCAAGGAATACAAACATGGAAGTTTTATGCTGCTGGGCACTTATACAGCTGGAAAGCAGACATTTTGAGTCCTATCCGGAAGAGGATTGTAATGGAGTTTCCTTCCTCATGGTGCCACGAACTTGCTGTCAGACTCTCGCTCACTAAAACCGGCGACACGACGTTAAAGCAACGTTGGCGCTAGAAGAACGAGGAGTTAACCCCAGTTTGCCACTTACTCGCTGATTGCAGACGAACACAAGCAGAACATAAGTAAGTTTGGTGAGTTAGAAAAACCTTCCAAAGAGTTGTTTGAAGTGGTTCAACAGGAAGTTCACCTTAGCAACGTGCCCCTCCTTCTTTGCAACAAAATATAACCTGGAACCGTGAGTAATTCAGCTGCTGTATGGTCGGATTTGTTACCAACTCACATCATATTGCGGTTTGATGTATGTATTAATGAAATGCTACTGTTATTACAATTAAGGATGTTTCTAGTGAAATGTGGAATCTAATTTTCCATACTGCACACTCAAATGCACTATAATTTCGTTTTATTACAATGTGCGAATTAATGGCTTTCATTTATTTGTGTTTGCTATATCTAATGGTTTGTTATTTCCAGCGGCAATGTAAATGTGAAGAGAAAATTTAATTTTGTTTTTATTGTTGTTAAAGCGCCATTTGTTTGAACACTCACTGATGAATATTTACAGAAGTTTTGTCGTATTATAAATCAGATATAAAGGACTGCCATAAATTGTTAGAAACAAATGAATATTATAGCTTCAAACTTTGAAATAATTTCTATATTATTATGAAATATGAATAAATTCCAAAACGAATAAAGTCTGCACATATGAAATTTCTTGTTACTCCACGAGCTATTCTAGCCGACTCAGTTTTCTTACATTTGCCAGCTTTCAATGAAGAAGCTCCGATGTAACTTACACAATCAGAGCACTTCGTTAAACTGATCTGTACACATAAGAGAGGTTTCGAACACCATGGCACAGTAGTTAGGATCATAATACTCATTCAGCGTGTCCTGTGATCGAATTTTTACTTCAAGGTTGGCTCCCCTGACTGGGGATTCCGTTATTTTTTCCAGCCTCTAGAGCAAAGTGTTGTTTAAGTTGTCATTATGGTGAATTCTCCTCAGTGACAAGGAGACCTGAATGTTCCATTCAAACCCAGTTCATTCTGAGGAATTAAAAGACTGAATAAACAATGTACGTATCTTTAAAATACATAGTGGTTCTAAATTATTATTTGGGGTTTTGTGGCCTATAAACGGAACCCCGACAACAATTTAGAATCACTCTGTGTGTACTTCTCACAAACTAAAGTTTCGTTCGATAAATCAGAGATGTAAAATTGACCGAAGGACTATAAGACGCAAGGGAGGAAAAGGAAAGGCACACCGGTAAAGAATATTCGTCTAGAAGCATAGAGGAAAGAAACAATTTGATTGACCTAAAAATAAATTAAAGCTGTTACTGTAACAGGCCATGGAGGCCCATTGGGTTGTGAGATGTTGAGGCTCCCACATTTTCTCTAGACAATCGGCTTAGAGATGGCGGTGGGGTTGTCAGTCTTACTCACCGGCCGCCTCTTACCTCAGGAAGATTCCTGGTGCTCATTTCTGTTAGAGGCTGAGTGGAACCCAGGGCCATAGTGCGGCTTGAAGGATTAGGTAAATTGAAAACAAATCCACCTCATCGGTACCAGAACCCGCGACCTTCCTGCTTGTAGCATAAGGGCTACCGAATGCTCCATTTGATTGACCTAGAAGATTTTCAACTGGATCTTAGAGAAAAAAGGTTTAAGTTTGTGAAGTGGATGAATGAACTCGAGATAGGATAAAACTCTGGGTTTTGTAAACACTGTATGACTGATTCCTTGACGCACGTGGAATTTATTGACAGATAAATAATTATTAGCTTCTCAAGGAAGAGTCTCTATATTGATACTGGGCTTGCTTCATGCAGCCTCTTAGCCTATGGACATTATAAGTTCCTTCCCCTGCAGTAAAGCTGAGCTCTATAAAGCCTTCAGTGTGTTATGTCGCTTGCTTATGGATTACTGGACTGATGTGTCGAGGCGAGCCGTAAGCTGCGGCCGCTCTCGGAAATTTCCTTGGAGAGTCACTGTGTGTCAGTCTTGTAGCCGGTGAGAATGTGGGTCATCCAGCGTTACAGTAATGAACAGGCCACAAAGGGCGCGGCTGGCTCTACCCCTTACTCAGGGCGGCTCAGAAAATACGTACATAATTAATGGAACAGGCAGTTCTCATTTTCTTCATTTTCACGGGCTCTCCGAATGTACACAATCCTCCCCTTCCACCGCACACGACACCTATCCACATTCTGTGTATATATATGTGTGTGTGTGTGTGTGTGTGTGTACATCGCTTCCTACGTTCCTTGCCTCTGTGAAACCCACGGGTTCATTACCGTGCTCGCAGACCGTACCGTCAGCCCTTGCAAATGAATCCAGCCCCTAGGTTTACACTATCTTCTGTACTTACTTACATATTTATGGAGCTGAGCCCTTCTTGAGGAGAAGCCAAAACTGCAGCTACTCAAGAATTTCCCAGCATTTTATGGAACCCGAAGGTTCATTACCGTGTTCACAAGAACCCTACACTTGACCCTATCCTGAGCAAAATCAATCCAATCCATACTATCCCATCCTATCTCTCTAAGATCCATTTTAATATTGTCCACCCACCTACGCCTTGGTCTTCCCAGTGGTCTCTTTCCTTCTGGTTTTCCCACCAGTATCCTATATGCATTGCTCTTCTCCCCCATTCATGCTACATGCCCTGCCCACCTCATCCTCCTTGACTTGATGTTCTGTACTTTCGTTTTACCTACGCCTAAGTCTCTTCCCTCGCCGGTCACGGTAGCCGAGCGGTCTAAGGCATGCACTGTCTTCGCTCGCTCGGAAGCCGGGATCGTAGGTTCGAATCCCACTCAGGGCATGGATATTTGTGTGCGTTTTTCTGTGTTTGTCTACAGGTAGAGGCCTTGCGACGAGCTGATCACTCGCCCAAGGAGTCCTACCGATTGTGTAAGATCTAGATAAACCGAAGTGAACGGAGAAGTTCATGGAGGTAGGCCTAGGCCCACTGGGTCTGTAGTGCCAAGGAAAAAAAAGTCTCTTCCTTCAGGTTAATCTACTAACATTTCGTACACACTTCGCATCTCTGCACGTACCGTGATTATCACCACATTCTTCTCAGTTTCATATCACCAATGAAACATGAGGTGAAGAACACGGCGTCTGCAAGAGTAAGGTATATTTGAAGAGGGTGGGGGAGGGAAATTTCAAATTTTCCATTCCGCCATATTGACTTCGACTATTTTCATGTATCATATCTACACCATTCTGTAACCATCTGTTTCTTCATTGGCCCCTTTGCATGCTGAGTGCCCAGCACATCATCCCCATATTCATAATCTCATCGTCACAGTGGTTTAGTCATGCTCATTTGTGCCTAGCAAAGCAGGTCTCATTATGTTCCTCTCCTATGGCTACTTACGTATTTCTCTTTTGGGTCCCTTACAGTCACGAACTCCTGTCTTACCAGGAGGGGTCTGTGCTATCTCCATAGTGCTTTCCTGCGGTTTCGGCGGGGCTTCCAATTTGAGTTCTATACTAGGAGTAGTAAAGAATGTTGAACATTAGTTTTACCAAGGAAGGCGTAAAGAGTCGTGGGGCCTCAGGCGCTTATGAAATCCCGTCCCTGCACAAGCGCACTAAACCCTTGTTTCGTCAGTCAACTTATTATCATACAAGTGCTTATTTATCAGGCCACAGCGATTGAACGAATGAACTTCCGCATAGCAGAGAACATTTCTGTTCTCAAATCACTCAAGAAATCTCAATATCTTCAATTTCCGTCTGATCTAAGTCATTTTGTAACCTCTATACCAGTATTTGTCAGTTTGAGCGATTTGGTACAGAATATTTCCGGACATATCAAGCAATGACTTATCAAATCTGACCCGTTGTATTCCTCACGTTGTCGGTGATAAGTGAATATATGCCACTTTTGCTTCCGGTCACAATTGGTTTTCCATCCGTCACTAATCTCTCAGGTTATCTGCTGGGAGACAGCGTCTGCGCAGATGCGCCTTCGTTTCGTCACATAAATCTGCTCCCGTAGCGTGCGCCTGCGTCAGCTAATTCCTCAGTTGTTTTGAAAACCATGTAAATTCCATGAAAGAAAGCAGGAAGTTGCGTAGTGTCGCTCAAGTCACTGCTTTCTCTCATTCCTGCAGAAGTCACCGAATATTTGCAGCTTTCATTTTTAACCTTACATAATTTGTTGTTTTATGGCCTAGAAAACTGAGATTAACGGCCATGGGGATCCGTTGCGCTAACCACGCGACATCCTCTATCCGCTAAAGTTGGCACTAACTTCGCCGACAAGCAGCGGTCGCTCTGTCGGTATAGTTCGCTTGCGGGCTAAAGGCCACGGAGTTTTAATTTGTTTGCGTCTCCCTCGATTATTCTTCAAAATTTAAAACCTGATAAACTAATTACATAAATTATGCGTATCTTTTTATCAGGGGAACACAGCAACTGAAACTGCTTCCAAGGATTCTTTTATGATTTCCGGTTCAGAAACCGCTTAGCCTCTGTAGATGGAGACAGAGAGAGTCTCTGAAACGTTAGGCACCAACTACACATTAACATGACTCATCGTCCGAGAAGATTTTGTTGAAGAAAGGAAAGAGTTTTGGCAGCCGACAGAAAGTTGAGGCACAGGAAATCATGACGAACTGTTGACACAAGCGCCACAAATGGGCATTGGCAGCCAATATCATGTAATCTCGAAATGTACAATGGAACAATATATAATGTGACACCTGTCAATAGAATATGTACTCCGATACATAGGCCAGTACTCTTGGGTTTTAACGTATTTAATTTCACCACAGCATATATAACTCCGTGGCCTGTAGTCCACAAGCGAACTATACCGACAGAGCGACCGCCGCTTGTCGCCGAAGCTAGTGCCAACTTTTGCGGATAGAGGATTTCACGTGGTCAACGTAACGGATCCCCCACGCCGTTAATCTCGGTTTTCTAGACCGAAGCCGTTATTTCCTTGAAATAGCTCCTCAGTTATCCTCACGAGGCTGAGAGAACGCCGTTCTAGCCCCACTTCTCAGAAAATCTGGTAGCGCCGGGAATCGAAACCGGGACCTCTGGACCTGTAGCCAGGAACTCTGCTCACTAGACCACAGAGGCGGTCACGGCGTATATAGCGGTATAGAAATATTATTTTAAACTCAGTCTCTTGTTTATCACGCGCTTACCGCATAGATAAATATGTCGGTCCGCTTAGTTGCTACTCACCGTTTCGCAGTTTAAATGGAATGGAAATAAACTTGTAGTTTTGGCCACGTTCTAAGTCGAACATGTTCCTCTGTAAGTATGGATAGGCAACTTTTGTTGGCCACCCTTTTCACTCACATCCCGTTCTCTGGCCATCCCAATAAGTGACGCAAGTCATGAAGTGCCCCAGACAGCGTTAACAGACTCGGCTGGTGGGTGACTATGAAGGAATGGAGGGATACATAACTGACAGGGGGAGGAGAAGGAACACCTTCCCCCACTTACTTTTCGTCCGCAACAAATCCCAGTGCAGTACTCTGGAAGGTGACATGGGCGCACGCTGTGAGAACGCGGCGACTAAACACCCGACTTCTGCCACAGCCCAATAAATATCTTTTAGCTGATTTGAACTGTGTTGAAACAGAGAACTGGGATCAGTTTTATTACCTATAAGAGCGTTCTACTTCGAACCAGCGAAATCATCTCTGAGTATAAATCCCTGAGGGGAACCCCCTTAATCATTGCCACGTCTTATTAAGTAGAGTGCAGAAGATGCAGGTAGTCAGTGCAAACTTCCTGGCTTATAAATTGTTCGCTGGGTGGAGCAAGGCTTCTCAGGAAGGCTCCATGTTTACCACCAAGTCTCAAGTATCCGGTTTATTCAGTTCATTATAGAAAGAGTCTGCGGCAGGAGGGAGTTAGTGCAAGACAGGATTACCGGTGGCTGTGACGAGAAAGCGGCTAGCACTGAGCTAGTCCATTTCGAGGAAGACGCGTGTCTCGTGTGTCCTGATGCAACAGGGCGGAAGATAAACAACTGACTATATCGAGCAAAGCTGTTCTGGAGAAGCTACCAGTAGATCAGATGAACAAAAAATTCCCCACTTTTCAAGGACCTCGAAGGTTTACTTTTATGTTCACAAAAGGACGCACTGGGACCATTCGTTGAGACAGGCTAGTACAGCCCACGTGCTCTCTCACTAAAGATTCATTTTAATATCATCCCTCTATGCCTGCGTCTTCCATCTGGCGAGGATTTCAAGTTTGCCGACAACAATTTCATGTGAATTTCACATCTCTCTCATACGTACTTACTTACTCACGGAGCTGAGCCCTTCTTGAGGAGAAGCCAAATCTGTAGCTACTCAAGAATTTCCCAGCATTTTATGGAACCCGAAGTTTCATTACCGTGTTCAAAAGAGCCCTCCACTGGTCCCTATCCTGCGCCAGATCAATCAAATTTATACCATTCCATCCTATCACTCTAAGATCTATTTTAATATTGTCGACCCACCTACTCCTTGGTCTTCCCAGTGGTCTCTTTCCTTCTGGCTTTCCCACCAATATCCTACATGCATTCCTCGTCTCCCCCATTCGTGCTACATGTCCTGCCCACCTCATCCTCCTTGACCTGATCATTCTAATTATACTTTCATGCGTACTATATGACGTAACTAACTACCTAACTACACAACCAACTAACCAGATGAGCACTAATATACAGTACGTACGAGCGTGCCTTGGTCTTGCCACCCTAAGGAATGAATATAGATTGAGGGTGCCTGATAAGAAAGCCCTAAGGAAATTATTTCATCTTAAGGAATGTGAAGCAAAGAAATATTTAGAGAAAGTTACACCGCAAGAGCTTTAGAATTTTCACTTTTAATTTAGTATTATTAATAAGAAAATGTATCCCTAGGCTTAATTAGTTACCATGACATGAAGATTAGGTCACAGGCTGGACGACCGACAAGATTGGATTAGATTCCCGGTAAGGGAAAGATAATTTCTCTTCTCCAGCACGTCCAGATCGGCCCTGGGACCCATCCAGTCTCATATATAATGAAAACAAGGAGACTTTTTCTCCAGAGGAAAAGCGGCAGGGACGTGAACCTGACAATTCGTCTTCATCAAGTGCAGAGTTTAAGAACGGTGTAGCTGTACCTGCTCTCGCCCTAAAGTTTCATAAAATATTAGTAGGGATTATATTCTAGAAAAGCCATGGGAGATTAACATTCCTGGCCCTGTTACCCGAGAGACTCTCTATCCGGGACCGAGCACATACTACGTAAACGAGAACCCTCTTCTTAGCATTTAAGTGGCTACCATGACATTAACAAGGAAATGGATGGACACGAAAATAGCCGCAATATGTAAGATAGGAGGAAAGTCACACACTAAAATCATCCTACAATATCAGGATTCACGAAAATAATAATCATAACAACGACGAGGTGCCTTAATGAATACAATTTGACCCAGCGCACAGCGCAGCAGGCTCCTTTAAAAGATAGTTGCCTGAAGATGGCCCTATGCGGCTGAAACATGTAGCACAAACACAAAATTTACATATATTTTAATAATTTTAATGATATTTTAAACATTTAACGAACTTTTTTTAAATACATATGAATTCATGTTGTTAAATTTATATTGAAGCATTACAGACGGAAAACAAGAATATAAGTAATTTCTCTATTATGCGATTGGGTTCGAACTCTACTGATACTAACACAGAAGTCGCAAACAATAGACTGAGAGGCTTTGGTGCCAGTTTCCATGCCATCAGCCCAAGGCAGACGTGCAACAATAAGGTATTTCATTCCCGTGAAATAAGCTCTTGTTTCCAGATTTGTACAAAGAAGATTGCCTCTAATCTCCAATCTTTCAATTGACTATGGATCAAAAACCGATCTGTACATTAATTCCGCAAACTACAACTTGGCTATTGTTCAAAATGCTCTATTTAAGCATCCTGCCGGACCAGTTTAATCTCTTGAAGTATGTATATACGGACAAAATACAAATATCAATGGGACAACACAAGTCACTTGTCTAATCACGGCTCCCTGTTTTCGTGTAAATTCGACATGTTTCGGTCACGCAGAGCCATCGTCTGATGTAGATAATGATACGGCTAAATTGTTGTTACACTGCACTGAAATATAAACTTCTGTGATTATTCAGATTTCTTCTTCGAGAAAACCACGCGTGAAGGTGGGGGCTAGTGCCCCGTTCGTTCTGATGTGAACAATGAACAGGTAAATTTATGAGAGTAAATAAACGGCCCGTGTGAGTTTTCCTGTGTTTGTGTACAGGTAGAGGCCTTGCGACGAGCTGATCACCCGCCCAAGAAGTCCTACCGAATGTGTAAGATCTAGAAAAACCGAAGTGAACGGAGAAGTTCACGGAGGTAGGCCTAGGCCCACTGGGGATGTAATGCCAAGGAAAAAAATAAATAAACGGCCCTTAAAAGGGCAAAAAGGGACTTTCCCTCTCTGGGTTTTCTGAACCACAACCTATGTAATCACAAAACACACCAAATGTACATACTTAGAATGTAAAGATGGAGGCAGAACCTATCTCCGAAACATCGCTAACTGCTCACATCCGCCAAAGCGCTGAATTAACATCAATAGTTAACATCACAAAGGTCTAAATTTAGTAATATAAGAAGGACCTTAGAGAGACACGCTGCGGTGTTGTGATGTGGTTGGATGTAACTGGCTGACTTGTTTACTGGTGGACTTTGGTTTAACGCGCCTACTTTCGGGTTCTGCTACCATAACAGACTCAGTTGCCGTACTAGGCTGACTTTTTATTTTTCAAGTACTGCTTCATAAAGAGAGGGGCCGCAATACTGTTGGATCCTTAAGAATACGTATACAGTATATGAAGCAGATGATGAGTAATTCAAATTGCTAAATGTAATGATATTTATGAAAATACCAAGAATGATACTCCGGATTGAATATATATATATTTAATAGTATAGTCTTCACTTTTTATGCTTAACTTGGTTCTTCCTAGTCCGCCACACTAGGGATTGTATATAAGATTTTTAATCAACGTCCAGTGTGATTGATAAGCGTTGTTTTTTTTTGTTTTTTTTTCATCCTTTGTTTGTTTTTGTGTCAAAACAACCATCTTTAGAAGAATAATATCAACCCGCATGGAAACTATTATTACCATGTCATAGATACAAATATTATATCTTTTAACTAGTGTAATTGGTTGAGGCACTATGCTTACAAGCCGGAAGGTCGTGGGTTCAAGTCCTGATGAGGTCATTGGATTTTTTTCAATTGACCTAATCCTTCCAGCCGCACTATGGCCCTAGGGTCGACCCAGCCTCTAACAGAAATGAGTACCAGGAATATTCTTGGATGAAAAGGGCGGCCGGCGGGTAAGGCTGACAAAATTACCGCCTTCTATGAGCCGATATTCTAGAAAATGTGGGAACCTCAACATCTCACAACCCTATGGGCCTCCACGGTCTGTTACAAGGATACCCTTACTTTCTTTTTTAACTAAAGCTAAGATGTACATTGATTTGTTAAAACATCTAAAATTATTACAATAAGTCTGTTTACAAAGTAATGTACCCTATTTATTTTAATCTAGAATCAATTTGATTCGAGTCGTTACACTTCTTCTCCTTAACAGAAGATGAATATACTCCACAGCTTGGTTTCGTTGTCTGATGGTCAAAGCTTTTGGTATCATGGTCCAGTTATACAGGCTACTCTGTGTTGTTCTATAACACTGGGCGGTGGTTAAAAATCTTATATCCTAATGCTTACAACACTCAAAAATAAATGACATACTCAATTTTGTCAAAAATTAATTATTCATGATTTTTATCATTGGAAAAACAGGATGTCGCTTTATATTCTGTCTTATACGGTATTTGTAACCCCGAGAGAGGTCACAAGGCATGGGTGCAATGCAGAAGTTGGACTGAGAACTGAAGTGCGGACGTTGCCAGAGCACCTACCCGGTTGACGTGGTCCCTGAGGACGTTGGAGTACACCATGGCGACTGCTTCTAGGGCCATGAACGTGATGAAGCCGATGATCCAAGGGACCACAAGCCCAGAATTCTCCTGGAACACACAAAGAAACGGCGGCTTCAAAATGCGACTAGCAAACTAAAGTCAAATCTCATAAAATTGTGACGCCATGTTGTTCTGTGTTCTGGGCTGCATGTCGGGCGGATCGTCGGATATCCCGAACCGGGATTTCCGCTCCAGTTCCTAATCTGATGTTGAAGCAGATGGTATGTATACAGCCACTGGCTTTAAGGGCTGAGTCACTCTCTCATGGCGCTGAGCCCTTCTTGAGAAGCCGCCAATTGTGCAGCCACTCAAGAACTTCCCAGCATTTTATGGAATCCGAAGGTTCATTACGGTGTTCACAAGAGCCCTCCACTGGTTCCTATCCTGAGCCAGATCAATCCTATACATACCATCCCATTCTATCTAAGATCCATTTTAATACTGTCCAAACACCTACGCCTTTATCTTCCCAGTGGCCTCTTTCCTTGTGGCTTTCCCCTTTCCTCTATGCATTCCTCTTCTCCCCCATTCGCCCCGCATTTTAATATCAAAATTCTTTGTGTATTTTTCACATTTCGTGTGCGTGCTACATGTCCGGACCATCTCTCCATTCTTGATTTGATCTTCGCACGCCTGCTAATCTATGCATCGACTGTGCTGAAACACGCTAAGGGGAGATATTGCTTATTTTCGAAGGCTAAACACGTACCAGCAATTAGCTAATGGCAAAATAAAGAGCCTTTAGCACACATATGCAGCAGATGGGCCAATTAGTAGATAGAACTGCTTGAAATTCTCTAATAGGTGGCATCAGCATTATAACATGGGGGCTTGGGACGTGCCCTGCTTTCATACGGCAAAATGCTATACTGTCACGTGATGAGACTAACGCTACGTGTGTCAGTACCGCCTCCAACACGTGCCGCATTCAATATGGCACCCGCCTTCCAGACTTGTTTTCCAGAACTTCTTGAATTGTTCCGAGGAATAGCTCAGTCTCCAGGGACGGGACTTACTATTTTCTTGAAATATTTTACGAAAACCTTCTTACAAATTATTATTTGCTTTTAGTTTATGGTTTCGTTACTACCTCACTCAATACTGTGGTTGAAATAAGGCTTAAATGTACAGTTCTCAATTGACAAAAGCTTGCTAATGAGAAAAGGGACGTTTTGTGAATTTTAAGTTGTGTTTACTTTTTTAACAGAACCTTTAAATCCATGATCGCCTCTGTGACCTAGTGGTCAGAGTTCCTGGCTACAGCTCCAGAGGTTCCGGGTTCAATTCCTGGCACTACCAGATTTTCTGAGAAGTAGTGGGTCTGAAACGGGGTCCACTCAGCCTCGGGATTATAATTGAGGAGCTATTTCAAGGAAATAGCGGCTTCGGTCTAGAAAATCGAGGTTAACGGCCGTGGGGATTCGTTGCGCTGACCATGCGACACCCTCTATCCGCTAAAGTTGGCACTAACTTCGCAGACAAGTGACGGTCGCTCGGTCGGTATAGTTCTCTTGCGGACTACAGGCCACTGATTATGTTTTTCTTTTGTGTTCTTTAAACTCATATTTTTTATTGCATTCACTACTGAGGCAACGTGTTTACCGAGCTGTTGCCTAGCAGCGATAGGAAGGAACACAAACAGACACACGGACTGATGGAAGAGCTTTATGACATACACTGCTGAGATAGGCTCAAGTGTCGTAATGTAAATTCAACTCTTCGTATACACTGTTTTAGGCGTTCAAAAGGGATAGTTCACAGACACATAGCTAGCATGGAGGTCACATGGGCATACACTCATTTTTTTTCAAAACTAACATATTAGGCTAAAACAGGAGTTATAGAGGAAACCGGCAGACAAATTAATTTTTTTTTAAATATTAGCCGAGGAGGAATCGTAATAAAGATCTAAAAGTTTGTGACGATGGAACATTAGTACAAATATTGTGTTTACGGACATTAACGATCGTCCTGTATTTATCTAAAATACCGTCCTCTTTATTTTTCAAAACACAAGACACGTCCCCAGTAGATAGGGTCTAGCTCTATGGATGGGGCCCAACTGAGTAGATTTCACTTGAAGACGGAGACAGAATCCAGTCTCCGAAACATTGTGTTTCGAAAAAAAAATGACGGCAGTTTTAGATAAAGACAGGACGATGGATAATGTCCAAAAACAAAATATTTGTAGAAATCGTAATGATCAGACATAAAGCAGACTTCATATAAACAGTATATAGGACGGAAATCATTAAAATTGACTATCCTTACATCCCTCACAACACGCTGTATCTCCATTACAAACTATCAGCAGATTCGTGTTGTTTAGTGACGTATCTCTCTAGCGCGAGAACCAAACGAATCCCACACAGACGAGTGCATTCCATTGGTGGTTTCATGTGACGCAAGGTCAATGAAAGTGCTTTATACAGCTGTCATTACCCTATAAAGGATTAATTACTTTTAACATCAGTGACTTCAAAGGGAACCATCATATCGCCTTCAAGCACTTAGAACTTCTACGTATTACGTAGTTCCTTATTCGGCTAGGAAACGGGCCGTGGTTTTACTCACTTTCTCAAGTCATCTGCTGGAATAGTTCCACGGCTGCGTCCCATTAAATCTTAACAAGAGCTCGTTTCACAGAGATCCAAAAAATTATGTGGCAACGTAGGACACAAAGTTGTAAAGCCAAATTTAAATAAGGAAAGGAGGTGAAGTTTCTGCACGAACCGGACCCCGGTGCAGTGACACAGGAACACGACCCGTGACTGGACAAGTTCTTCAGGGCAGCCGACTAGACTAGATCCACTGAAAGACAACCAGTTTCAGTTTGTCGCTATTCAACAAAGTCAGGTGAACCTTACAGTTCACTGTGCAGGCGGAGAAAAAACACTGTTGCATGTAGTCCGCAAGCGAACTATACCGACTGAGCGACCGCCATTGTCGGCGAAATTAGTGCAAACTTTAGCGGATACAAGATGTCACGTGATCAGCGCAACGAATCCCCACGGCCATTAATCTCGCTTTTCTAGACCGGAGCCGCTATTTCCTTGAAATAGCTCCTGAGGTATCCTCACAAGGCTGAGTGAACCGCATTCCAGACTGACTAATTCTCAGAAAATCTGGTAGCCCCGTGAATCGAACCCGGAACCTCTGGATTTGTAGCCAGGAACTCTGACCGCTAGACTACAGAGGCTGACACTGAAAGTCAACCGGCTTCAGCATGACGATAGTCAGCGAAGTCACGTGAACTTCCCAGTCCACTCTGCAGGGAAGGACGGATTTTATAAAGCAGTCAGCAGGAATCTGGGTTCCGTTAGTCACCCGCACGGAATATTCTCCTGTTCCGAAGAGGATTTGCTGGAATTTCGTCTGGAATTTAATTGCAGCGAATTACTTTGGAGCGTGTTGTTAACATGAGCATGCCAGGACAACAGGGTAGGGGAGAGATACTGAGGAATCGATAGTCATATTTAAATTGAAATCATTTGCATTGTAGGGCAAGGCTGACGGACGTGTGAACACAGGCCATTATAATAGGGTTTGTTTTAATTCTGTTTGCCTATAAACCGATCAGTTAGGGTCACCAGGTACCTATAAAAACATCAGAAATTTAGGAATCCTCTTTACATTCAGTGACGCACATATCTTATAAGTACTTCCGCCTAAAAGATGTACTTAAATCCTTTTTAAGAAAATAGGAAACGGAACAGGAGAATCGCTTGCTGCTTGTATCCGTTCCAGAGCATTTGATACAATTTGTAAATATATGTTTTTTTTTTGTGGTCGTCAGCACAACAAATTTTTCATACGAAACCAATCCAATATCACTGTAACATCACTGGTTTTATTTTAGCGTCTGCACCACAACGTAACACACAACAGGATGCAGACAATAAAAAAATTGTCAATAATTACGTAAATGTCCGGAAAGTAACAAACTCCATACAGCACAGTCTTCCTTGAGAAGCTAACAGTGTCTCAACGACATTGTCCGCCTTTTATGGAGTTAGAAGGCTCACAACTGCATTCACAAAAGCCCATCACTTCTCCCTGTCCTGAGCCAGTCCACACCTTTGTATCCAGTTCTTTTTAGATTCAATTTAATATTATCCACGCTTATTTATTCGAATATAAAGAACGTCATAGTAGAGAGGTAACAATTATGTATCGTATTCTAGAAGTCTTTGGTAAACATCTCGGCCCGGAGGCTGTAGGGGTTTATCGCCGTTTCCCTCAGTCACTATATACAATTGTCCAGGATAAATCTTAAATTAGACCATGTACCATTTCTTCCACATCACTTCCAATTCGTTGTCACGAAGTCTTAGGTACAGGCTTAAACACTCTGTGGGAACTGACCACATTCAAGTAAGTGTGACAACGGAAGCTTCATTGCATAGCAACGACGAGTAAACAGCGGTTGCTAGGCAAAGCCTACAACAGTACGGACAGTGATGTGTTTTCTGTATGTCCGACTCTATTTTACATAAGAAGATACATTGAGTAGAAGCTACAGTTACAGTTCTAGATTCTACAGTTCTACAATTCTGGTTCAGTGTGTTTATTATTGTTATTATTATTCTTCAATTCTTCAAACGCGAGTTCGTCCGTGTATACTGTGCAACTGTAATAAATACTATAGGACCGTTAAACTAGTGGTTGTCTCTTCATATGACATCCCACAACTCTCTATCCATTAAAGTTGGCACTAACTTCGTCGACAAGCTGCGGTCGCTCTGTCGGTATAGTTCGCTTGCTGACTCAAGCCACGGAGTTTGTTTTGTGCGACAAATATAGATCGTGAAATTCTGTCATATTCCTCACAAATACAGTGAAAATTAAGAAACTACAGCTCACTTTATTACAAAAAAAAATCAAGCGAACATGGCTGCTGAGTGAGTTAAAATAGCGAAAACAAGTCTGGCACAAAGTAGAGAGAACCCAGTTTAAATCTCATTTGGTGTATGTGGTACTTATGTTTTCCCACATTACATTTTTCTCTCCCCCCAAAAAAAACACTGAATGTGTTTTAAAATAGGTCAGGACTTGTTCCTCACACAATTTACCACTGTCAGTGTTCATCTCGTGTTTAGATGTTACAGAGCATCTGTATGTCGAACTGAAACCTCGTGTACCGCAGTATACGATAAACATTAACACCGACTTTTGCACGCCGATGTAGTGTGTGAAATGTAGACTTGCTCCAGGTCATGGGCAGTTCGAAATGATAATGACTTCAAATCAATGCCTCTAGGCACTGACCCACCTTTCGTTCGTGACCTCCATTTATATGCGCCAACTCACGCACGCCTCCATCCATCAGCATCTCGAACCTGCCGAACGCTGCAGAGGCCCTCATAGCACGTCGTGTTCTGGAGGTTTCGCACTCAAACCTCAGCCCTGAGTAGAGGCTGCGGGTTTGCTTAGTTCCTCTCAGCGGGGCCCAGTCCCTTAAATTAAAGCATGACCACTTCCTACGAAGTCCTTTACAATTAATTATTCACTCTCCATATTAACACTAGACGCTACTGAGAGTGTTCTGAATAAATCATAAATTTGTCCAAATGAATCTATCTATTGACCCGACTACTCCTTTGAGATTACTGAGTATTTGGACATCGTCCATCGCCTAGCGTTCTAAAGAGCACAACATTTCGGAATCTGTTTCCGTCCTGAGGTTAGGAGATAAAACGTAAAGGTTAAGCTGTCTCTGTAACAGGTCATGAAGGGCCACAGGGTTGTGAGACGTCGAGGTTCCACATCTTCTAGACAATCGGCTCACAGATGGCGGAAAAGTTGTCAGATTTACTCGACGATCGCCCTTTAACCCCGAAGAAGATTGCTGGTACTCATTTCTGATGCAGGCTGAGTCGACCCCATGGCCACAGTGCGGCTGGAATTATTAGGCAAATTGAAAAAATTAATGACCTCATATGGAATCGAACCCGCAACCCTCCGGTTTGTACCATAGTGCCTCAACCAATTAGGCTACCGCGTGTCCCCAGATTAGGAGATGGGAGGCGTTTAGTCTATTGGGTGCGTTAAAGAGAGCCAACCTCAATCATTGAGGCAACCTATTTAGATGGTCCCAAGAAGTAGGTCTCTCACCCTTTCACCCAAAGATTGAAACAGATCTAGTTTTCGAAACGTTTTGTTCTTTGGAATATCAGATTATGGATAAAGTCCAAAAACTCAATAATCATGAGTGTTGTAAACCATCGTCATAATCGAATAGAATCCACCTACTCTTTCCTTCAACCAATTAGATTATTCATTCATGTATCTGAACTCTCCACCCACATATGCATCTGCAGACGAACAACGGAAAACCGACCCAACTGACTAACCAACAAATTGAAGAAAAAAAAGGAGAAATAAATGAAACGAAATAACCAGAGATAAAAAATCTACCTAACCAACCCGTCAACTGACTGAAGTAATAACGGAATTCTCCAATGCTTCAACTAATCCTCGAATTAGTAAGCCATAGACAAGCCAACAAAACTGACTCACCAAACTAACCCACAACTAACCAATCAAAAAACTTCTAACAGAACCAAAGAAATGAAAGAAGCAAAGAACCGAACCAACCACCAAAACATGCAAATACTGAATCCATCATTAAACAAACTCATGACCGAATCGTCTAGTGAACAGATTAACCAGTGTGCGGATCGGTCTACCAGAAAATAGCCGCCGCAGTCAACAAAGCGTTATTAAATTACGACTCCTAAATCTTTTCACCATAGACCAGGAGTTCTGATTTATGATCCTCTTGGCCTACATCTCGAAGAGAATTCCGGTCACGAAGCTCCATGCATGCACCGCTAAGCCGAAGCCAGTCTTCGTCACACCCGCATCCAATGCAAGGAAAAAACGTGCCCCACACATATTGACTCTCCATCTCAGCTTATAACGCTCCTCGCTTGCATAAAGAAATCAATTTTCCGCAAACACGATGCACTAATACGTTATCAACAAGTCTGCACACGAGCTGTGTATCACGGCTTGCGTGTTTGTGGTTTCCTCACCTCCCCCCCTCCCAAGACTTCTGTAACTGGAAAAGGGAAAGATGTATTGGGAGAAGCAAAAGAACTGATCGAAGCGAGTATTATTACGGTTAATGGGTTTCATATGTTAGCATCTACTTGTTAATACTAATAGAATGGTCTGTTGCAGTGAGGCAAGAATATAAAATGTTCAGAAATTTTTTCGAGCCAAAGAGGGAGGAAGAAAACTCCAAAATTAGAGTGTTCGTATTATGTAACGAAGAGTTTTGTGATGTATACAGTACTCTACAGTTTCTAACCGGCGTAACATTACAAGTTATAGCAGATCTAATAGGCTATTGATTAATAATAGCAACGCATTTTATTTATTAATTCATATACTACATTATGTATGCAATTAACCTCTCGATTGTCACACATATAACACCTAGTCAGCCCAGTGATCCAGCTCTAGAAAAAAGCAAAATGTAGTTGCCTGCTGCTGAATACAGGTTTCAAAAATATATCCAGATTTTATTAGAAGTTTCTATTCATGACTTGAAGATCATTGAAAAGGATACAGGATGCGTGTTTCATATGGTTCCCAAAGTAATCAGTAAGCAGCAATATCCGGTTGGGCTTTGTAGCTGAGTTGTGATGTGATTCCTGTGAGGTACAAACTGAATTTATATATATTCTCTAGAAGAAATTCAGTATTTAAAGGTAAAGGTGCTAGATGCAAAGGTATGAACTCTGTTCATCTGGCCCGGAATAGGTTAGAGTGACGGGCTGTTGTAAATACTGTAATGAACCTTCGGGTTCCACAAGAAGACATATATATGTATATATTGTATTTTACTGTTAGTTTTATCCAAAGTCTATTCTAAGTTTTGTCCGGATTGTGAATCGAATAGAAACTAATTTGCACGAACTGTTTAGAAAAACTGGAATGTTAGCGTTTTAGTTCGGTAATACTATGTGAGAAACTTGCTGCACCTGAAAATGACCCATTTGAGGTCGAAACATACAGTGCGTGCTATATAAATAAATAATCAAATATTGTTACGTTGACGGTAAAATTATATATGTTCGTTGAATACACGCAACAGGTTGCAATCCTTAAAAATATACTGACCCGCTGAACGAATATTAAGCCTATTTTTTTTTTAATTCGCATGTTGGGGTGGAGTACAGCTGGGTCCCTTCGGCACGTTATGCACTGATTGTTCTATTGTATCTGTCCCGTGTGATTATGATGATGGAGAATTTGGTGGAATGAAGATTGGCAGGGGAAACAGAAGTACTCGGAGAAAACCTGCCCCAGGGCCACTTTGTCAACCACAAATCCGACATGACCAGACCCGAGCTCGAACCCGGGCCCCTGTGGTGGGAAGCCAGAGACTAATTAATTTTTTTAATTCGCTTACTGAGGGGTTGAGTCCAACTGGGTCCACTCGGCACGTCAGTCACTGATTGGTCTATTGTATTTATCCCGTTTGATTATGATGATGGAGAATTTGGTGGAATGAAGATTGGCAGGGGAAACCGAAGTACTCGGAGAAAACCTGCCCCAGCGCCACTTTGTCCACCACAAATCCGACATGACCAGACCCGAGCTCGAACGCGGCCTGTCGCGGTGAGAAGCTAGCGACTAACCGCTCGAGCTATGGCGCGGCCGGTATTAAGCTTATCTCCGAAAGAAGGGCAGTGCTCCGTGGTGTTGGTTATATCTTCCGTTTCTTGCCTTCTTTGCTTAAAATTGAACATACGGTAGCCTTTGTAATGATTGTTCTCATTACTGCTTCTCTCTGTCACTCAAAATGCAGTCGACAGCCGTCACATTTTGAAGGGTCTCTGAATTCATTTCATCCTATTTACACACAGGAAGACTATACAGAATGGTAAATACTTGATTTCGTTTCAGATGCAAAGTGTTCTAAAAGCATTTTCAACATGCAAATACGCGTAACAACACTGCTATTTGCATATGCACGGTGCAGACCTGTAGCATTCCCTTCTGTAGCCGAGATAGGCAAGTGTTGCACACGTCAGAACGGCACACACACTTTTTGCTGTGTGTATGTGCACAGACTCGTCATAGTGGCATGGGAAAGCGCAGTGTTTCAGGGAGTAGCTCTTCAGCAAATATTCTGGTTTTGTTGAGGCCATACTTTCTCTTCGTAACGCACTGGTTCGGTAGTCGCGTTCCAGACTATTTCCGCATCAGTGCATGATCACCGTGTCCGTCCGTACTAAGCCCATATTAGAGGAGAATTTTCGGATTTTTAATCTTCTCTTGAACGGCTTATGTTATCAAAGGGTGTCCGAAACACTGCTTGCAGTTTTAATGGCTCTCGAGGTTTTCATGGGCTAATTCCTCAGAAATAACCGCCTCTGTGGTCTTGTGGTCAGAGATTCTGTCTACAGATCCAGAGGTCCTGGGTTCGATTCCCAGCTCTACCAGATTTTCTGAGAAGTAGTAGGTCTGGAACTTGGTCCACTCAGCTTCGTGAGGATAATTGAGGAACTACTTGAATTGAAAAGTAGCGACTCCGGTCTAGAAAACAGAGATTAACGTCCGTGCGAATCCGTTACGCTGACCACGACACCCTCTATCCGCAAAAGTTGGCATTAACTTCGAAGACAAATGGCGGTAGCACGGTCGGTAGGTTTAGTTTGCTTACGCACTAAAAAGCCACGGATTTAATTTAGTTTCTTTTTAATCCTGAGAAATTCATACAAAGGTTTGTCTGAAATCCTGCAGGAAAAAGACAAATATGTTAGACCAAGACGTAGATGGTAAAATAAATCTTAACAGAAATAATTAGGCACGAGATGGACTAGATTAATTTGACTCAGGGTTAGGAACAAGGGTGGATTCTTGTGATGAAAGCAATGAACCGAATTCCTTAAAATGTGTGAACATTTTTTTTGAGCAGATGAGGGACTTCACAAGAAAGAATTAATTTTTGTTTTATTTACCGTCCACCATTCAACAATGTTACGATTTAAAATTAAGTCTTTTTCAAATTCGTCACTGCACTACATGTTTCAACCTACTCGGCCATCAACAAGTGCGTTGAAATTGGGTGGAACTGCTGTGTCTTCCGCGCTAGTGCAATCCGCGTTTTCACATTTATAATGTATGTGAATTAAGTGAATATAGTTCCCCCTTCTGGGCCACATGTATTGTCTCTGTAATGTGGAATGAAAAATTGTGTTAGTCTCTTCTCTACTCATGGAAGACTCTTTCCCATGGAATTCGTCTACCAGATGCTACCAGGTACTTACAAGTTACATCTGTCATTTTTAACGTCAGAGTAAGAAATTTCCAGTTCGCGAAAGTACAGAGTCTCAGGGAATAGCAATGTGGTGTAGCTGTCCGCCGACGTACAGTTGCCACGACTTTCGCTCGAGCTTGAGTTCTTAATCACAGGATACGGGTGCTTCGGAGATGGGAGTGGAACACACTTCGGGGCAAATAAATCCGGGATCTCCAGAACGTTGTGGATTGCAGTTTTAATTTAAAATTTCATTAATGATGAATATTGACATTATTCTCCAAGCTAGCCGCTCCGTCCGCCGACTAGCTACCACTACTCTTAAACACTTCCCTCTTCTCTATCTACCTTCCAACCACTGTCCTCCTCCGCTCCCTATAGCCGACCCCCCCTCTTTACAAGTCCCCCAGTTGGCATCAGAAAAACAAGAAAAATAACAAGAGAAATCCAAGGGTCGAGCCCGACATTTGCCCAACATTCGTATTTTTCGAGATGACCATAAACCTCTGTAGGTCTTCAAGGAATCCAAGACCCCTCCTGGCCGGTCTCGCACGCGGTCAGTTCATGGGTTTATGATATACTGGGAGTAAACAGGTGACGTTAGGGACAATAGCGGCACCCTTAACCTAAGGAGGACAATAGAGGAATTACAACTAGACGGTCCCGGGATGGTATCTCGCCGATGGAGCGTCTCTCACGGTATTAAACAATGCTCTAAGTAGTTCATACCCTTAATTATATAATTTTGACGAGGGACGTACGGTTACAGTGGAAGGCATTTCAAAAGAAAAATTCCGAGTAGCTTATATACACAGTATGCAGATGAATTTGGAAAAGAGGAAAACGTTATAATAAGACCTGTCATGGCATGAGATCTTCATTTACTAATTCCGTGGGACATTTTACGAAGACGTCAGCCGCCAGACGTTTTTGGATGGATGACAGAGGAGCGACGAAATGGAAGAGATTTTAAGAAATAGTGACCGAATTGAAGTACTATCCTGGCATCAGTTCTGAAGAAGTTTTCAGCCTCACTGAATAAGAAGAGGTGGCCTTAAGTTCTCCGTCTGTTTAAATGCATGTGCGCCTCGCTGGAACCCGAAAATTTGGACGGAATTAATTCATGTTNAACGACATTGATTAAATTTAAGTTATTTATGGAAACCACCTCAGTAAATAAAACTACATGATGTACATTCAGGAAAACAACGGTACACACTCTAATTCCGAGAATGTGAACAATGTCTTTCGACGATTAATACTTTCTTGAGATGTACCCTTCGATGTCATCAAACGAAGTGTTCGGTGTCTGGAAGGAATGGGCTGCAAACCGAAGCCAGATGTGTGGCCTATCAATATAAAATGAAAGGTAGACGATGCCAGGAAAGTTCGAGAAAATTGAAACACTTTCAACTCTAGTAACTGAAAAAGGTAAAAGGTAAAGTTTTCCTTCTGCTTAATTAAACACCATGCCATGAAATTGTAGGAAGGAGTACAAATAGGGGTCTAAGAATTCTTAACTTCTAAATTAGATGGAAGTGAGTTATTAGCTTCAGGCTACGTCTTCTTTACTTGCGGGAAATATCCCGCAATACTAATTGTACTGGAGTGTGGGTGGGTCGCAGAGCCAACACGGAGACTGCAGAGAAGAGAAAATATCAGGAAAGAAAGGATTCCTCCACTTCCCCATGCGCCTTAAAGTAGCCGTGCTTAACTCAATGCAAGAATAACGTTACTCTATATATTTATAATCCCGCATCATCTTCGCATTTAAGTTTATTTCTCCAGACTGATCTCTTGTCATGTCTTCGACAAAACCTTAGTACGCCTTTATCATTCTCAAGTGTGCTACACATCAAACACTTTTTGTTATCGTATTTTTCTTGTTTTGAAAAATAAATGAATTTCTGGGAAGAACTAATTGCATACTTTCGTTTGATACAAGAGGACTTCATACAAAACCAAAAAAATTAGGAGAGGACACAGATGTACAGACATACAGCAAGGTGATGTCACAAGCCTAAAAATTAGAGGGACACACAGACAGATGAATACACAGACAACAAGCATCCTTTTATTATTTTAAAAACAAGGAAAGTAGGCTCCTAAACTGAGGCTTATGAGATCCTTATGTGTGTCTCCCCTCCCCAATTATGTTCTTACATGCTGTCGATGTTGTATCAAAGGAAAGTTGGCATTTAGTTCTTCCAAGAACTTTTTTTTTTACTTTATCTCCCTAACAGTATCAGCCTATGTTATGTACCCCATCCTCTTGTTACTGCATAATTCCTATACAAAAATATCCGTGGCCTTTAGTCCGCAAGCGAACTATACCTACCGAGCGACCGCCGCTTATTGACGAAGTTAGTGCCAACTTTTGCGGATAAAGGGTGTCACGTGGTCAGCGTAACAAATCCCCACGGCCGTTAATCTCGGTTTTCTAGACCGGAACCGCTATTTCCCTGAAATAGCTCCTCAATTATTCTCACGAGGCTGAGTGGACACTGTTCCAGACCCACTACTTCTCAGAAAATCTGGTATTGCCGGGAAACACACCCGGGACCTCTGGATCTGTAGCCAGGAACTCTGACCACTAGACCACAGAGGCGGTCACATAATTCCTATACCGATCAAAAGTCTCTTCATTTTCAAAAGCTTCTGTCATTCTTTTGCTCCCGTTTCCTATGTCTCACTAAACTAAGAATAAGCACACAAGCCCCACGTGTTTACAATTGTAACTACTCTGCCATTCTACGCCATCCGAAGCGCTGGCCTCCGGCTGAATTTTCCCTCGTTTCAGGGGGTTTTGTTCTATTCAATAGACCAGGATTCTCGATACCAATTCCGCTGCGGATCTCTGGAACAGTCAAGAAGCAGGAGTATACAATATAAACACATTTCCCATAACGTGGGTATATTTATTCATGAAGAATCAGAAACCACTGTACTGGGGCTTGTGCGCTCCTGCAAGGATGAAGTGGCAGAGTTCATGGCGTGAGGCACTCAGATCCTATTGAATTGTCGTGACCACATGACCGCCTAATCCGTGGTACTGCCGAGCCTGGGAAGGAAATACTATGGAAGTTCTGCACAATAAGTGGTATTGCTCATAGCCTACGTTTCATGAGATATTTGCACTGAGGATCCGTTCTTCTGATGCTCCGAATGTTTCAGTACAGAAATCGCAGAAACCGATAGAATATAATAAAGATTGTATGGCTAATGCTACAGCTTCATAACGTGTGCTCTTCTACAAGCATAATTAGAATGATCAAGAAAGGGAGGATGAGGTGAGCAGAGCATGTAGCACGAACGGGAAGAAGATGAATGGATACAGGATATACACACAGAAAACACAGCCTCTGTTATTGAAACATGTTTACCGAAAATTTGATTAGCAACGGTAGCGGCACCGATCCCATAGAAAACAGTCTATTGTTGAGGATAGTTTACCAAGCTGTTGCTTAGCCACACTGTGGCCATCCATGTACAACATTTAAGTCATATGAAGTTATATGAAGACTAAGCAGACCAAAGAGGCACAGCGCCGTGCTTTGTTGGTTTGTAGAGTTTGTGAATTAGCGATAGCGCTATAGTTACTTGTAGTTACGGGTGTCGAGATTGCAATAAATCCTAACCCCTTCTATACATATTTAACACGTGACAATACTTAATTCTGAGAAAATTAAAATTCCGCGTCTAGTTCACAGTGATTCACGAAAACTTACCATCGATTTTGAATGAATAAATTCGTTCATGTAAACCCAGGCTAGTGCGCAGTGCTCAGGCCCCGGATAATGCCCGCAACTGACGCATCGGGGAACCCCCATTGGCTTGGTGGTCCCGCTAGTTTATACAGGTCTCTCTCCCCCTTCTCACTAAACAAAACGTGAGGTCGCGAAGTTCACATCAACGCCTTTTGCCTCGTTGGAATAATGTTTTCATAGCGACGAATTCGCAATTCTGTGGGTTCCAATTAATTTCGTTTTAATAACTTTGAAGTAATTATTTAATTAAAAGGATTCTTTAAAAGCCACCAGTAATGTTAATGACGCATGATAATGTAATACATTTAAACATTTCATAATATACGGGATGCGTCACGTAAAATTAAATTAATTTCTCGTAAAATGCGACGACAGTCATATTATATATTCCAAACGCGAAAATTGGGCAAAATGTCCACGTTCGTCAACTGTCAATAATCACATGACAGAATTGCGGATTATGTGATCTAATTATACAGACCGAATTCGGATAATCTTATTCCAGCACGATAAATTACATTAGCGAATAATTCGATTGCATTTTGGGTTCAAATGTTAATGTGACGTGACCGTGGCCGGCCACCGAAACTAACTCCTTCCTCTCCAATCAGATTACTGCGCCGGGCGCCGCGATGCCAAACTGTTCATCGGGGCAATGTGGCAACAGTTCCCTAAGAATATTAGTTGATATGAACCTCTTCTGACGATGCAATTTGCAAAACCGGGATCAGTAATACTTTATATGTAAGGAAATTGGCGTCCTAGAGGAACGACACTGGACTCTGATTCAGATAGTTCTGACTTCGATATCTGGTCACCGTTTGACACCGCTACCGAAAATAACATCTTGAGGATGTGAAAAACAACAGCTCATTACATCCCCACTTCAGAACTCACGTTAAGGTGTAGGACAAGGCCGCGCCATAGCTCAAACGAATAGTCGCTGGCTTCGCACCGCGGCAACCCGGGTTCGATCCCGGGTCTGGTCAAGTGGGATTTGTGGTAGACAAAGTGGCGTTGGGGCGGGTTCACTCCGAGTACCACGGTTTCCCCTGCCAATCTTCATTCCACCAAATTCTGCATCATCATAATCACCCGGGGCAGGTACAATAGGTCAATCAGTGGCCGCCGTGCCGAGTGGACCCAGTTGGACTCCACCCCCCCCCACCCACTAAGCGAATTGAAAAAAAAAAGGTGTAGGTCCAGTTCTACTAAGATATCATGGTGAACCTGTCACTGAAGGGAAAAGAGCTTCGCTCTCAGAAATGGATTCTATGCTCTTGCCGAGGGCAGTCGGGGACACGCGGTAACATAGTTGGTTGCGGCACTATGCTACAAGCCGGCAGGTCGCGGTTTCGAGGCCTGAGGGGATGGATATTTTGCAATTGACCTAATCTTTCCAGCTGCACCATGGCTTGGAGGAACTAGGGTGAATGGAAAGATAATACTAAGCTGGATCTTAAGTAAATAAGGCGTGAGGATGTGGGTTTGACTCACGAATTCATGGAGCCTCTTTACAGCGATGAGATTATTGTTTTTTTTTCACCTGATCTGAACATTCCAGCTGCACTGGGGTCGACACAGCCTGTAATAGAAATGAGTACCAGGAATATTCCTGGGGGTACAAGGCGGCCGGTGCGTAAGGCTGACAACCTCACCGCTATGTGTAAGCCGATTGTCTCGAAAAAATGTGGGAACCTTGAAGTCTCACACAATTATGGACCTCCACAACCCGTTATAGAGACAGCTTTGTCTTTTTTTTTTTTGTCTCATCTACCACGAGTGCATGAACAGTTCTGTTTAATTTAATCACAACTTTTCACACTGACAACATTCTTCTGGTCGTAAACATTAAAATTACATTTTTTACCATAATCGTGACACGACTGCGATAAACAACACGAGTTGATTCAGCGTCATACTTCAGTTCAGTTGAAGACATGTCATCCAAACAGCAGTACAGAGTTGCCTGCTTTACAGGAGACAGTGCACTGTTCTTCGTGATGGGCGCAGCGGGATCTGTCGGGCACACATCTAGTCTCAACGGACAGTCGGACCCAAGCCACATGTGGGCTCTGACACGGATGATGTGAACAGTTTGAATTGTGTAGTTTCGTCTTGGAGACGTCACAGTCCAATAACAAATGACGAAGTAACAGTTGAAACACAGAATGCTCATGTAACAAAACAAAACAAAAAATCCTGGCCTGTAGTCTGCAAGCGAACTATACCGACCAAGTGACCGCCGCTTGTCGGTGAAGTTAGTTCCAACTTTAGCGGATAGAGTGTGTCGTGTGGTCAGCGTAACGGATCCCCAAGGCCGTTAATTTCGGTTTTCTAGACCGAAGCCGCTATTTCTTTGAAATAGCTCCTCAATTATCCTCACGAGGCTGAGTGGACCCCGTTCCAGACACAATACTTCTCAGAAAATCTGGTAACGCCGGGAATCGAACCCAGACCTCTGGATCTGTAGCGAAGAACTCTGACCACTAGACCACTTGTATTAATATATATATATACACACACACACAATCATTCCACCACCTCCTGCATGTTCATCAGTATCCCTGCCATTGACGTAATCTCGGCATTAACACAGTTGTAAAATAAAGAACAAACACAACAGCCAAACATTTGTCCGACTCGCCTGATTTCTCTCAAACGGCAGGTCCTGTAAGGAAGTGGCAAATTCAGAGGATACTCCTCTTGAAGAAACTGTGCCCTCTCAGCCTGAAGTCCACTAGACTTGCGCAGTTCGAAGCCCCAGTTGCTAGGTACACGGCATATGAATGTGTAGTAGAAACCAATCTGAATAATCATTGCGACTTTTAATTAATGAAAAGGTACTAATAATAAATATGCTTATGTTTAATGCTAGAAAGTCCCCCTGTACTAATATGTGCAGCATATGACTGCGAGACGGTCGCTTTTTAAAGACTTGACAGACAGAAAGGGCATTCCCAGGAGCAGAGAGAGACCCGCTGTGTTATATCTCAGCAACACGCCATTAGTCTTACTGATGGAGAATGATAGCGGAATTAAAAAGCTTAAGCAACACTTGCCACTTTCCCAACCGAAGCTCTAAAGGACAGGACTCAGCAATCCAAGTCACATTTCACGCTGAATTCATGAGGAAGACGACATCTGTGTCCCCTCCATAAACAATTTTCGACCGATTTAATTGTTTTACTGACACTAGAATGAGCGTTAAACAATTCATTGTGGGTATCACGGGATTCTTCCTGGGCACAATTTTTGACATCAACGACACCAGCACGCCAGTTCTGCAGTACTCTGTGGTTAGGGACTGGCACCACTTCCGCAGTGTTATGAGGTTGGGGACTGACAGTAGTTCTGCAGCACTCTCAGGTTGGGGACTGGCAGTAGTACTGCGGTACTCGAAGGTTGGTGACACAGTAGTTCTGCAGTACTCTGTGGTTGGGGACTGGTAGTAGTTCTGCTGTACTCTGAGATTGGGAACTGGCAGTAGTTCTGCAGTACTCTGAGGTTGGGGACTGGTAGTAGTTCTGCAGTACTCTGAGATTGGGAACTGGCAGTAGTTCTGCAGTACTCTGAGGTTGGGGACTGGCAGTAGTTCTGCAGTACTCTGAGGCTGGGGACTGGCAGTAATACTGCAGTACTCTGAGGTTGGGGACTGGCAGTAGTTCTGCAGTACTCTGAGGTTGGGGACTGGCAGTAATACTGCAGTACTCTGAGGTTGGGAACTGGCAGTAGTTCTGCAATACTCTGAGGTTGGGGACTGGCAGTACTTCTGCAGTATTCTGAGGTTGGAGACTGGCAGTAGTTCTGCAGTATTCTGAGGTTAGTGCTGGCAATAGTTCTGCAGTACTCTGAGATTGGGAACTGACAGTAGTTCTGCAGTACTCTGAGTTTGGGGACTGGCAGTAGTTCTGCAGTACCCTGAGTTTGGTAACTGGTATTAGTTCTGCAGTACTCTTAGGTTGGGGATTCAATGCCACCTTTCAGTAGAGAAGAATTTTTGAGGAGTAGTTTAGGGTTTCGAAAGAAAAATGTTAGTACTAATGGACGATATATAGTTGACATGTCTGTTTGAAACGATTAATAAACTGCGTATATTTCAAAGATCTGGTGCAAAGCCAAGTCGTCATTTTCCGTTTTCTTACACAATTACCTCCTGTTAGTGTTACGTATTGTTAGATGACATTCTGAATGCCGCACGTCAGTGAGACCGTGCATGTAATATAAATGCATCTTCACCATGCTCACATGGAGCCCCAACTTGTCTCCTCAATATCAACTTCCGCAGTTGACTTATGGAACAGGACAAGCGCTCATAGTGTTCGGAAATAAGTCTTAAACAGGGAGAGAAGTACCGAGAGCGTTATAATTACTTGTAGTTAACATCTCTAAATTGTCAATAAATTCAAACCCAAACCCTTCTATAACCACTAATACACGTGACAATATCAAACAGACGTCAGAGAGATTGCAGGAAGATCGCAGAAATGCGGACAAAACTCTAAGTCACTAAGATTCATGCAGGTAAGTGTGAGACAAAGCATTCGCAATTTATCGATCCCTGGGAGCTCCAATCAGGACACATTTCTCTCAGGCGAGCGAGTAAGTTTGCCTGCCGATAAACACCCACAAATGTAATTAGTAAGTAATGTGGGTCTGAGAATAAATTAAATTTAATGGAATGAATGAGAGATTCCAGACTGCTGATAATGAATGGAGAACTGGGACGTTGTGGGGAATGTGGTCTAAGTATTTGTGACGAATTTTACTCTTGAAACATACGAATATCCAAAGTTTACTTCAAGTAATAAATTATACGCAATTCCAATGGCTGTCAGACGCGGCTTTTCTTACTTTGGAAAGGAATGTAAATTACAAACCTTCCTAAAACAAAATGTAAAGGGGAAAACGAAGCAGAAATGCAAAGGAAAGAAGAGAATAAAATAAATTACAAGTTTTTTAAACAAAGTTTTCAAGAATCCAAGCGGACCTAAGGCTGATGAAGTAAACGAGACATTTTCGAATTACGGCGACTTGGCACTTCCCGCAGAACTGTTAGGCTAGTGAACTCAAGGAGATTGCAATGGACTGGACTTGTGACTAGGACGGCCGAGATAAGAAACATGTAGAGAATTCGAGTGGAGAAACCTTTCAGAAAACCGTAATTTGGAATGTTGATATGGGACAATAACAATAAGATGGATATTAGACTTACTATAAGGAGAAATGCCAATCACAGCGGGCGCGCCGTTTAAGACACGAACTGCTTCAGCTCGCTCGAACACTGAGATCGTGGGTTCGAATCCCACTCGACGCATGTATGTCTGTGTGCGTTTATTTTGTGTTAGTGTTGATCTATATGTAGGCAGGGGCCTTGCGATGGGCTGATCCCCGTCCAAGGAGTTTTACTGACTGTGTATAAGATTACGAAACTGAAAACGCAGCCAGGGCCCAAAAGGGCTGTAGAGTCAATGATGAATGAATGGCGAGAGATGACATTAACTGGCCCAGGATGGGAATGCAGTGGAGAAAGTAGGTATCAATGGTGCCTCTGCGTGGGTTTGGGAAGTTACAGGTGCATCAGCATCCGGGGAGATATGTGCGCCTGTTCAGAACTGAAACTAGAAGCTCTTTGTTTATTAGAGTACAGAAGTAACTAAAAGTAGACTTATTTTAGACTGTACGAGTAATAAAGTCTGACACGAGGAAAAGGACTCATTAAGGACAACAACGAATATTACGTAAAATCTTAGTAAAACAGGTTGTATATAAGGTTAGACTGCCTCTGTGGTCTAGTGGTCAGAGTTCATATCTACAGATGTAGAGGTCCCTGGTTCGATTCCCGGCGCTACCAGATTTTCTGAAAAGTAATGGGTCGGGAACGGGGTCCACTCGGCCTCTTGAGGATAACTGAGGAGATATTTTAAGGAAATAGCGGCTCCAGTCTAGAAAACCGAAATTAACAGCCGTGAGGATTCGTTGCGCTGACCACGCTACACCCTCTATCCGTTAAAGTTGGCATTAACTTCACCGACAAGCGGCGGTTGCTCGGTCGGTATAGTTCGCTTACGGATTAAAACCCACGGAGTGCTTTTTTATCCATTCCTCTTGCCACGACCACAAAATGGTGCGGTGAAGATAGGAGCGAACATCACCACCTAAAGTTCGATGTGATGATAAGTTTCCGTGCATGACTGTTTTCGTGGTAGCACCAGCGGCGTCATGCCCCTGGCAGACCTGTATGGCCAGGCAGGCAACAGATTACAACTGACCTCCGTGCTCTCGGCGGTCAACACTTCCTGTCGAATCAGCAAATCAACCAAGTGGTCCGGCGTACGCCCTCTGAGACGCTGTAAGACATTTACGTAATCTGGGCAAAGACGATAATTTTACCGAGATTGTTGCCTACTCAGCTGAAGATTCTGGTATATGACGTAAAGCTTGGCCGTATACAAGCCACTAAAGCTGAGGAGTCAGTGTTTGAGTCACGAAGGCACATCCAGGTGAGCCTTCAACAAACGACCCGTCAGTATAAACCGCCCTGTAGACCAGACAAGTGGAGGTGAGCTCGGGAAATGTTTCACCTCTCACGCGTCTGCGGAGGCGAAAGTCGCATTTGGGCATGAACAGTGTTGAATCTCCGGGTTTCTGCAGGTGGCGAATTTAATTAAGAGCACATATTTAGAAATAACTTATTAAAATCTGTAAATAATGATTTATTTGATAGTTGTATTTAAGAATTGTTTATTTATACGTGCCTAGGGTGAACGCGGTAGCGTAATTGGTTGACGCACTATGCTACAAGCTGGAAGGTCGCGGAATAGAATCCAGAAGAGGTGGATTTTTCAACTTAACTAATCCTTCCAGCCGCAATATGTCCCTGGGGTCGACTCAGCCTCTAACAGAAATGAGTACCAGGAATATTCTTGGGGGTAAAGGGCGGCCGGCGTTTAAGGCTGACAATCTTACCGCAATTTTATGAGCCGATTGTCTGGAAAATGTGGGAACCTCAACCTCTCGCAACCCTATGGGCCTCCACGGCCTGTTACAGAAATACCTTTACTTTTTTGACTTTTACTTTTTATCGAATATGTTTTAAATGGAAGTTTCATTTATGTTAAAGTATGCAGTAGTAGTGGTAAGTACTGATTTCATGATACACGTCGCTATAGGAACTTACGTTCAGTTGTTTCTGTTTCAATCTAATTTCTCGTTCAGTATAGTTCACGAGAGTTTGGTTTATGTTTGCATGCGAAGAACACAAGTGCCAGGCAACTTTATTTGTTCGTGAGTTTCAATGCCGGACGAAAGAACGCTGTGACCGATAAACATGCAGACTTCTGGGCCTGCTACTGACATGAGGACCACGAGAACTTGTGCACAGCCTGGACAGATCGTTGCGGTTTGCAGCGGCCGCAAACTAAACATCCCACAGAGTCATGCCTCCTTAGTTTCAACTCGACTTTAGCGAGGGAATAGGTCATTTGCCGCTAGCAAGTTGTACTCACGAAAGTGGCGGCCCTTACTAAAGATAAATCGTTCTTTTTCAGAAGGATCTTTCATCGCTCGCAATTGGAGAGCCCAGATTTCCAAACCGGCTAACCATAGTACTTTTCTGTAGTAAGGGGCGCGTGACTTTGAATTCTGAAACAGTAGCATCGAAGGTCTGAATCATACACCGGACATGAATATGTACTGAGAATCTTGCATACAAGTGCTGTGCTGTTTTGGCAGGCCGACATATTTTCTGTTGGGTCGACCTCCAAGTTCAAAGAAGTTCTCTTTATCTAATGTCTAAATGATTAACAATTAAATAAATTCCGTGGCTTTAGTCCGCAAGCGAACTCTACCGACCGAGCGACCGCCGCTTGTCGGCGTGTAATTTCCTACTTTAGCGGATAGGGGGTGTCACGTGGTCATCACAACGGATCCCCACGGCCATTAATTTCTGTTTTCTAGACTGGAAAATGATTAACAATTTCTTAATTTAATTCTAATCTGAACAAATCAGATGTTATAACACATCACGGCTCAAGGAAAAATATTTGTATACCATTACTAATACAAAATCTACTCACTCCATCAAATAAAGTGTTTTTTTTATTGCTAGAGGGGTGGGACTCAGTCCCTTGTACTGCGGCCACTTCTGGTCTGTTGTACCAGCCCCAGCTGATAGGTGAGGGTGATTGTGGAGCAATTGGTGGAATGAAGATTGGCAGGGGAAACCGAAGTACTCGGAGAAAACCTGCCCCAGCGCTAACGCGTGTTAGAGAGAGGGACAAATATTCATGCTTCGTGGAAGGCAAGTTGCACCGTGAGGAGCAAGGCTGAGCATAGCAGCGAGAGCCTAAATACGCCGTGAGTTAACTTCGGACACCGAAGCCTCACCGAAGAAAAATTTGCACGAGCTGAAGAGGACGGTTAAAGCGAACAGGCCGAGGAAGATGCGGAGAAAGAAGAAACATGTGCAAAGTTCAGTTTTCAGAAGTGAAAAACAAAACTATTATTGCATCATCAGTTTGGTGGACCGCAACTAACAATACAGCAAACATTATGTAGTGCTGAGGGGAATTAGGCAAGCGGCAGTAGGAGGAACACAAACCAAAATACGTCAACTTTTTAAACACGGTCTCAATAACGCTAAGACGACCCATACACGTACGAGTTGGGGTCGGCGAGGAGCCGGACTCGGATTAATTTCACCACACACGTATGAGCGTGGCGACCCACACACGAACGAATTTGGCTCATTGGAACCCGAACCGAGTTGGACTCGCGAACCAGACTCCTACGTGTATGGGCCCTCTAAGCATAAAGGCTACATAAAATGTTTCTTAAGGCTGATGTCAAAACCTGCCTTTTTAGATTCTATGGCAAGTAAATTTATTTTATGTTACGCAGTCTACTCTTCCTAGTAAAGCAGCAACATTAAAAAAACTAAACGCACTTTCCGCTGTGTAAGACGCCGTACTTTTACAATGAGGACAGGCTTCTTGTGTATCACTGGAAGAACTATTCCGCGACCAGTAAGCCAATAACGAACGAACACGTCACCGCCTGTGCCCTAGTGTCCTTTTTATGCACTCCGTAGTTATTCCGAAGGAAATAAAACTTTGCTTCTTCTTTCTCGTATTGTGTAAGCCAGAACAAGATGGCGCTACCGTGCAACAGATTATAAGATAAAAACGACCCCGTTTTATCAAGATGTAGTCTTTTTTCACACGGTACTAACAGTAAAAGCCTAAACAAGACACTTCTTTATCTCATGTTCTACATTCCGAACATCAAAGGCAAAATATTTGTGTGAGAATTTTCAGCAGGTAAAGGCACAAAACATTTCCGCTGTAGGAGCGAAGTTTCTATGAGAAGTTCAAATGCTAGCAGGGTGGGAAAGGAACTCAGTTGCTCTTCATTGTAATACAATAAGCGTACGGAATTTCTAACTTCTACTGTGTGAAATATAATGTTAGTTCCATAAGTAATCTTAAAGGAAAATAGTATCTTCTTACATAGTAACACATTAAGACAACTCCTAGAATCAGATAACCGCGCGCTCAGTGCTTGGTTTCCTAAGTAGGTATATTCTGCGAAATTTGAATCACAAAGGGAATACGGTAAAATAATATTTCACCATAGTGAATCTAAAATTATTTCTTAGTTCTTCCTTAGCATAGAGTGAAGTGAATAACGTTGAATTCACGGTGAAGGGAAGAGTGCTTCACATACGCGTACTTATGTATGTTACAGTAAAATAAATAAAGGTATCCCTGTAACAGGCCGTGGAGGCCCATAGGATTGTTAGACGTCGAGGCTCCCACATTTTCTCTAGACAATCGGCTCGCAGATGGCGGTGAGGTCAGCCCTACGCGCCGGCCGCCCTTTACTTTCAAGAATATTCCAAGAATACTCCTGGTACTCATTTCTGTTAGAGGCTGAGTCGACCCCAGGGCCATAGTGCGGCTGGAAGGATTAGGTCAATTGAAAAAAGTCCAATGACCTCATCGGGACTAGAAACCGAGACCTTCCGGCTTGTAGCATAGTGTCTCAACCAACTACGCTACCGCATAGGCCTACATACGTAAATCATTCTATATTTTCTTATTATGAATTAATAACATTTCTTCTAGAGTTTTCTCTATGATAATTCAATCTAAGGCATATAATAAATATGTATACAATTTTGCCTGGAAAAAATCTGAGAGAAAGAGACCACTTGAGAGAACAAGGCATAAATGGGAGAACAATATCAGAAACCATCTTATAGATTTAGGGTTTGACGATATAACTTGGATTCGTCTGGCTCAGTATACGGACCAATAACTGGCTCCTGCCAACACAGTAATTAAAGTTCGGGTTTCACAAAATGTGCAAATTCTTCACAACTGAGCTCCTATTGCACTTAGTTCTATGCAGTTCGTTAGCTATCACTCAGTTGAATCAGTCAGTCGGGAAATTTACGCCGGCGTGTATTATTATTATTATTATTAGAGGGGGTGGGTTTCCCCATGCACTTAGACCAGTTATTGGTCCATTGTGCGTCCCCCTTTAATTTCTACTGCCGCCATACCCTGCCGGTACTGGTGCGTGCTATCAGCCCCGTTCAGCCAACGAGGTCGGTCGTCGGTACCTGATATTTCCCGCATCTACCAGAGGCACTGGAAACTACTTGGGCGGGAAATTGTTGCCTAATTTTGCTCAGAGGTCTCCTAGAGACATGAGGATCTTTTACGTGCTGTAAATCTACGACACGGGGCCCACGGCTTAAAGTCCCTCCCGGAGGACTTGTTCCCTGAATTTTTCCGCCCTTAAAAATTCCACGACTTCCGCCGGGTGTGAACCCGCGTACCTTGAGTCATGAGATGGGAACATTACCTCTAGACTACGGAGGTCGCTTACGCCGGCGTGTAAGGCTGAAAACCTCACCGCCATCTGTGAGCCGATTGTGTAGAAAATGTGAGAGCCTCGACGTCTCACAACCCTATGGGCCTTCACGGCCTGTTACAACGATAGCTTTAGCTTTTACAATAAATAACTTAAAACTCGCGATAAATAAAGGGGTTTCAACACTGTTACAATATGAAACTGCAGGCACTACCTTTCGCAGTAATTAATATTATAATTTTTGGATAGTTTAATAAATTGATCGTATCTAATTTTAGATTTCACGAACGAAGCATAAGATCGGTCAGTCCCTCGGTGACAACGAAGAACTACCTGCATTGAAGGTATAAAGCCAGAAAACTTATTACTTCGTAATCACTGCCTAAGCCACACTTGCCTAAAGTTAAGTCGTTATTTCCTGAATGGCCACTGCGCCAATTCCCTACGGAGGGATTGTATGTACGTAACTGCAGACGCTAACAACGCGAGCCCCACACAAATCCTACAGACCGGCAACCATTCCAATCAGCTTGCGGCCTTCAATAGTTCTCCTGGGCTCCAACTTGCCAGTTCTTTCGTTGCCCTACGGTTCAGAACCAATCAGTCTGTGAGATAAAAGGAAGAAATCCATGTCCACTTGAAAGAAACATTTCAATCACAACACAATTACCCACAATCCATCACGAGTAGGGTGTCGCTAGTGCAGTTGCTTCGACTATTTTAGGGGGAAAAGAAAAACATTGTACAAGCTTCGTCAACTTGATTGCGAGTGTCTGTGTGAAGAAAGTCACATACTTACGTTACAGCTACGGAGGGCTAAGCGTAAGAGAGAAGACAGACATATAAAACTTTAGTCGTAACGGGTGAAGAGAGGAGAGCACCGGAGCACCTAAGTGGATAACGTTACAACGGAAGAGTGTGTGACGGGGTGGGCTGGATCTAACCGTTCCGGTTGTGGGAGTCTTAAGCACATGGTAATTAATATTCGGGTTCTCAAAAAAGAGAGGAATTTCTTGACCAAGTAAGCAACTGCTAACTTCTCAAACAGAATTCTGTTCCACAACTTTCTTGCATACAACAACATTGGAAGTCTATTCTTAATAATTACTGTGATTTGATTAGAATTCATTTGGTATGTTAGGACTGTCTACTGAAATATATCGGGTAAACTGGACAAATATTTTTTTTATTACAAATGATAAAACAATTCCGTCCAGTGTGACTGGACTTCAATGCAGTAAGGACAGTTGCTGTAGTTGTAAGGAATTTGGATTTTGTATATTACAAATATTGTATATTTATGTATTTTAAAAATCAAAATACCCAATGTAATAGTAGTTTCTAAAAGTACTGATATTCCTTCTGATGATGGTCTATAGGGACCGAAACATACTGTAACGTGTTTCGTTACTGAAGACGCCGTAGAGATGGTTAATTGGTTTATTTAACAATCTACAACTAACGGCTACAATTAATTATTACACAGTTGCGGGGTTTCACACTTTATAACCCTAATCGCAATAATCTGTTACCACTGTTGCGGGGTTTCACGACTTATAACCCTATGCGCAAATCAGTTCACTCTGTCTTCAGTGGTCTACACGTTTACAGTAGGGGAGCTATGTATCGCTGTATCACACGCTCCCAATTACACAATCACACACACGTCCGGTTCTTCTATCCGCGACGGCTGCTATACTCCAACTGTAGTCGGCTGACTGGAGAACTGTTGATAACACACTCGCTCGTAGGCTTGCTCAGAACTATCTTCGGCGATGGCCAGGTTACAACTGACTGGTTGCTGGCTAACTCGGAACTAACTCGGAGGTAGCTCGAGGACTGACTCGGCGGTAGCTCCAGGACTCACTGACTGACTCAGTACAACTCGGAATTGTCTTCGGCGATGGCCAGGTTACAACTAACTCGGCGACTGTTGCTATATGTCAACTCGGCTCGGCGACTATTACTTTATAACTCGGCGGCTGTCACAGTACAACTGACTGGTAGCTGGGGTGCAGTTCACTTATATAGCTGCAGTGCTTGCCCGTTGCGTAATGAGTGCCACGTCACAGTAGGAAGTTGATTACGGGTACGTAGCGTTGCGCGTTACGTCACCGCGGAGGGGCGGGAGGGGAGCGCTGACTCACCCGCCGNTCGTATCCCACTTGTGACACCAGTGTAACGCGTATCGGGCGTATATCGCGACAAATAACTTTACGCTGTATTTTATACAAGCGAATTTTATTTCACATTCGCACTTACAGTCACCCAAATTACAGATTTACGATTACTGCTATCTGCAGTATCACAACGGAAACACTTTACAATATTAAGGTGCTAAGAGGTGAAGTAGTAAAAGCTTCAACAGTCACACTGGACGGAGTTGTTTTATCATTTGTAATATTGTTAGTGTGACGGGCCAGAATGAAACAAATCAAGTTTCTTTTACCGGCTCCACCCCCCCCTTAGATTCTGGCCTCTGATTTTCAGTTTCATGATCATTTTACAGAATGTAGGACTCCTTGGACGAGTGATCAGCTCGTCGCGAGGCCTCTACCTAAATACAGGACAACATAAACATAGAATAAACGCATACACACACCAAACATCCATGCGTTGTGTGGGATTCGAACCCACTATCCCGTCTTCCGAGTGAGCGAAGACAGTACATGCCTTAGACAGCTCGGCTCCCGTGACCGGCAGTGTATAAGAATAATATATATGAATTCAGTTCGTACCTCACAGGAAACACATCCGAACCCACGATCCCGGCTTCCGAGCGAGCGAAGACAGTGCATGCCTTAGACCGCTCGGCTACTGTGACCGGCAGTGTATAAGAATAATATATATGAATTCAGTTCGTACCTCACAGGAAACACATCCGAACCCACGATCCCGGCTTCCGAGCGAGCGAAGACAGTGCATGCCTTAGACCGCTCGGCTACTGTGACCGGCAGTGTATAAGAATAATATATATGAATTCAGTTCGTACCTCACAGGAAACACATCCGAACCCACGATCCCGGCTTCCGAGCGAGCGAAGACAGTGCATGCCTTAGACCGCTCGGCTACTGTGACCGGCAGTGTATAAGAATAATATATATGAATTCAGTTCGTACCTCACAGGAAACACATCCGAACCCACGATCCCGGCTTCCGAGCGAGCGAAGACAGTGCATGCCTTAGACCGCTCGGCTACTGTGACCGGCAGTGTATAAGAATAATATATATGAATTCAGTTCGTACCTCACAGGAAACACATCCGAACCCACGATCCCGGCTTCCGAGCGAGCGAAGACAGTGCATGCCTTAGACCGCTCGGCTACTGTGACCGGCAGTGTATAAGAATAATATATATGAATTCAGTTCGTACCTCACAGGAAACACATCCGAACCCACGATCCCGGCTTCCGAGCGAGCGAAGACAGTGCATGCCTTAGACCGCTCGGCTACTGTGACCGGCAGTGTATAAGAATAATATATATGAATTCAGTTCGTACCTCACAGGAAACACATCCGAACCCACGATCCCGGCTTCCGAGCGAGCGAAGACAGTGCATGCCTTAGACCGCTCGGCTACTGTGACCGGCAGTGTATAAGAATAATATATATGAATTCAGTTCGTACCTCACAGGAAACACATCCGAACCCACGATCCCGGCTTCCGAGCGAGCGAAGACAGTGCATGCCTTAGACCGCTCGGCTACTGTGACCGGCAGTGTATAAGAATAATATATATGAATTCAGTTCGTACCTCACAGGAAACACATCCGAACCCACGATCCCGGCTTCCGAGCGAGCGAAGACAGTGCATGCCTTAGACCGCTCGGCTACTGTGACCGGCAGTGTATAAGAATAATATATATGAATTCAGTTCGTACCTCACAGGAAACACATCCGAACCCACGATCCCGGCTTCCGAGCGAGCGAAGACAGTGCATGCCTTAGACCGCTCGGCTACTGTGACCGGCAGTGTATAAGAATAATATATATGAATTCAGTTCGTACCTCACAGGAAACACATCCGAACCCACGATCCCGGCTTCCGAGCGAGCGAAGACAGTGCATGCCTTAGACCGCTCGGCTACTGTGACCGGCAGTGTATAAGAATAATATATATGAATTCAGTTCGTACCTCACAGGAAACACATCCGAACCCACGATCCCGGCTTCCGAGCGAGCGAAGACAGTGCATGCCTTAGACCGCTCGGCTACTGTGACCGGCAGTGTATAAGAATAATATATATGAATTCAGTTCGTACCTCACAGGAAACACATCCGAACCCACGATCCCGGCTTCCGAGAGAGCGAAGACAGTACATGCCTTAGACAGCTCGGCTACCGTGACCGGCTGGACGGACATTTAATATAAGATATAAAGACCATATCCATGAAATCAAAAGCAACGAGAGTAACTCTGGGTATTCGAAACACATACTAAAACCGGACATACCTATGGAACCATATGTGATACTATGAATATTATAGGAAAGAAGAGAACGCATTTGAATACCTTGGAGAGGTATCACATTTATAGAATCGGTAAAGACAACCTATACATGAATGACACAGACACCGACACACATAACCCCATATTGGAGACTTTCATAAACTGTACACAAGACAGCAGCACACACACACACAGACCCAACCATGTTATAAAAGTGGGATTAGGCACGCTATGTACACAGAACAAAAACAGCGATACTAAGAGGCAGGGCGGAGAACACAGTCAAAAGGGCATATATGAGCCCAAAGTAATAAACTAACGCAGAGTAAAAACAAAATATATGGACAAAAATGAACAATAATAATATATTCTTTATGTATCGCTGATGGCAACTGCACCAACATGACTGGGAACTACATATGTGCAACACTCATGCCGCTGGAAAACGAATCCAAACACAACGATAATTGGATAAAAACCGACAGCCCCAAGCAAAAATATCGAATTTTTAATTGTTTTAATTACTTTTTTATTAATTTGAATTGTCTAATTCTGGTCCGTCACACTATTAATTACAAAGTTGATAATTTTCAGTCCAGTGTGACATACAAGGTTACAACACTTCAGTCTTTATTCACCTTACATGTTTCGATTCAACAGAATCATCCTCAGAGGCACACCACTATGATCAGGAAACACTGACACAGTGAAAGTGTTTCCTGATCGTAGTGGTGCGCCTCTGAGGCCTCTGAGGATGATTCTTTTGAATTGAAACATGTAAGGTGAATAAATACTGAAGTGTTGTAACCTTGTATGTCACACTGGACTGAAAATTATCCACTTTGTACATTTTTATGATTTCTAATAGAGTACGTTTATTTTAAGTGGGATATATCAGATTTATATGTGAAGGTGCATGTACTACACAATGAAACACTTTCAGCAAATCGCAACACCTGATGACGGCGGTGTAGGGGCCGGATATATAGTGGGGAGAGAGTGAGATAATAAACGGGTTGCACTGTGGGCGGAGGATGCAGCACGCATGGGGGAGAAGAGAAATGCATCCCCAGCGGAAGAGAGTTGTAATGGACGTTCACGTTACATGTGAGTCGGATGGTTTCTTTCCTAAATGAGCGACAGTCAGCTTCCTAAGAAAGAAAGTTCAGTTTGGTAGGCTTGATTCAATGCCAACTGCAGTTAGATTTTCCTAAATACCAGACTGAATTGGACAAAGGACCGGACACGTTTGAGGGGCAAGAGGAACTTGTGCAACTGCAGCCACTCTATTAACGGAACATTTCGCGTTTAAAGCTCTGGCATCCATTCGCCTTGCCTTGCGTAAATTCACGTTAAATTCCTAATAAATGTATGACACTGGAGTAGATCTTGTTCCGAGGTAGATTTTACCCTGATAAATCATCAGTCTATCCTTGCTCACTCACTCGTGGAGCTGAGCCCTTCTTGAGAAACTGCCAATTGTGGAGCTACTCAAGAACTTCCTAGCATTTTATGGAATCTGAAGGCGATACACAACAGAGAGCTGTCGTTACAGTTCAGTATTATATAGACCTATATCGTATTCAACCCTGAAAATGAAAGCAATATTTTCCTCTGTAACATTAAACTTCCTCCGAACTACATGGCGGTAGAAGAAACAAGACCACATTGTTTAAGGTAACGTATTTAAGATTAACCTTCGTTTATCACAGGAGGCGTAAACCTTCTTAAAACTACCAGCCTGAATCCTTTCAGTTTCCATGCCCCAAATTTCCATTAGCCCACTATCAAAAGAAGCTACTTCAACCCTGTTTAATTCGACATCCATATCCAAGACCATGGATTTCATGAGGTTACTGAAGTTACACATTACACTTCAGCCATTTTATCCTATCTAAGTAACAACACTGCTTAAAGTCAGCTCCAATCCACAGCAGCAATCCACACATACCAAATGATGCAAGTTTTGTTGTGTTCTGTACCTTGAATATGCCGAAGAGCAGGACGATGCTTAGCACCACCATGAAGAGATGCGTGCCGATGGTCGCGAAGTAGGCGATCTGCACTCCTGGAACAATAAGAGGCCTTCACCGGTTGAACCGAACAGACCTATCTCTAACTAGGCATGTGACAGGATGAATTTATGAGCTCGAGTCGCGAGAAAACGGTAAAACAAAAAGATAAACCTACCATTTAACAAGCCGTGGAGGCACATAGGGTTATGAGACGTAAATGCTCACATATTTTCTCCAGACAATCGGCCATATTATTCTGTATCCCAATAATTTATATCACTTCTGATAATTTTCTTATCCAGAATGGACTAAAATAAGGTGATGCTTTATCGCCACTACTTTTTAATGTTGCTTTAGAATATTCCATTAGGAAAGTCAAGGAACTGAAATTAAATGAGACGCATCAGCTGTTGGCCTACAGTGATGTTGTGAATATAGTGGGTGAATATAGATACCATAAAGAAAAAAAAACAAACTTAAATTGATGCTAGGAAGGAGATTGTGTAAAAGTACACACAGAGAAAACTAAGTTTATGTTGCTGTCTGCTAATCAAAATGCAGGGCAAAATCATGACATAAAGATAGATAACAAATGTTTTGGAAATGTGGTACAGTTCAGATATTTGGGAATGACTATAACACATAAAAACCTGATTCAGAAGGAAATTATGAGGAAATTGATTTCTATTAATGCTCGCTACCGTTCAGTCCAGAACCTTCTTTCTTCTTGTTTGCTGTCTAAAAAAAATTCAATATACAAAATAATTCGTATAATTTTGCCTGTGATTCTGTGGGTGTGAAACTTGGTCTCTGACATTAAAGGGGGAACAAAAACTGAGGGTGTCTGAGAACAGGGTGTTGAGGAGAATATTTGGACCGAAGAGAGATGGAATGACAGGAGGTTGGAGAAAACTGCATAATGAGGTGTTTCATAACTTGTACTGTTCTCCAAGTATAATTAAAATTATCAAGTCAAGGAGGAGGAAGTGGGCAGGACATGGAATATCTAAATTAACTGGAATTTCATTGACAATGCTCCGAAGTGTGATGGTGAATTCTTGCAAAGCGAAGACTTTCGCTACAAAAAACCCTCTTCTTGCGAGTCTTTCCGCTTCACGATCGCTTGTTCTGCGCGTTAGACAACTCAGCCTTAAAGTGTACAAGTCGTAACTGCGGCGTCTGATAATGTTCCACTCTTTTGTTCCCTTTCATAACTATACGTTTATTCATACAATCCGCCTTTGTTATGATCAGTGGCTTTCACTCTAGCGCCGTGTGGAATCTCGTGATGTCATAAACCAATGAATTTCCACTTTTGTTTCGTAAGTCCGATGGCAACTTTGTCGCTTTCGTGGCTTCTAACCTTGAAACTTCTTTCTGTCTCTCCCTTCCTCTCTTATTGCTCTCACACCAAGAAATTGCGAACTAATGATCCGTGGTACGAACCGATCTATGAACACGTTGAAAGCTTAAAATGGATTAGAAACATATTTGCTATCTATCTATCTACCTATCTATCTATCTATCTATCTATCTATCTATCTATCTATCTATCTATCTATCTAACTATCATGTAAACATGGAAATAAAACTTCGGGTTTCATAACATTCGGAGATATCCTTAAGCAGTTAAGCGACTCTTAACTTCCCAAAAAGCACCCTTCCCCGACGGGTTAATACACGTACAATACAACCACGACACAATGTACGTGTAGTTTCACATTGATTTCACAAGCCACTTCTTGCCAAGGAAGTCTCTCTTGAACGCCTTAACAAACCCTCGGGTTCCATAAAGCATTGACAACTTGTTGGTCAATTGATGGCGTTTATGCTGCCCTTAGCTGCATACAGATATTTACAATCAACAGTTGTAACTGGTTTTGTATACATCTACTTCTGCTACACATTATGATGCACTGTAATGTCATGGTTCTCAAACAATGCTGGGACTAGTATGTACACAGTTGAGATGTAGCAAATATGCACACACATGAAGTTGGAAATCTCTTACAATTTGGAAAACTGACTCACTTCTTGCACGAAAACCACCAGAAAGTCTCCCTACTAAGCCTTCCAAATTAAAGCAATATTAATATACAACCTAAAGCAAGAGATGACACCGATTCGACCCAAACGAGAAGAAACGATGCAAGAATATGCAGTATAGGGTAAACGGTAAAGCTATCCCTGTAACAGGCAATGAACGCCCATGGGGCTGTGAGACGTCGAGGCTCCCACATTTTGTAGATGATCGACTCACAGATGGCGGTAAGGTTGTCAGCCTTACGTGCCGGCCGCCCTTTGCTCCCCAGGAATATTCCTGGTACTCTTTTCAGTTAGAGGCTGAGTCGACCACAGGGATACACTAAGGCTGGAAGGATTAGATAAATTGGAAAAAATCAATGATCTCATTGTCCCTCGAACCCGCAACCTTCCAGCACAGTGCCTCAACCAATTACGCTACCTCGTGCTCCGTATGCAATATAGGGTGACTTTGTAAATGAGAACACAGTACTGAGTATGCTAATAGACTCACGTATTAGAGGGTTAGGACAATTTTGGAGAAACTTTTGTAATATTGTGTTCCAGTGTGAAAAACACCACTCTGTATATATATGTCAGACAGTACTCACAATACCTCATTTTGATGCAAATCAATGCTATTACTGCTATATTGTATTCAGATGTATTTAAAACTGGACTGGATCCTACTGACTCCATTATTGCTTCATCAACGTTTCTGTACATCATCAGGTTCTAACGGATTTGTGTTTATTTTATTGCTAGTGGGGTGGGACTAAGTCCCTTGTACTGTGGCCACTTCTGGCCTATTGTACTAGCCCCAGATGATAGGTGAGGGTGATTGTGGAGCAATTGGTGGAATGAAGAATGGCAGGGGAAACCAAAGTACTCGGAGAAAACCTGCCCCAGCGCCACTTTGTCCACCACAAATCCCACTTGACCAGACTTGGGATCGAACCCGGGCCGCCGCGGTGGGAAGTCAGCGACTAACCGCTTGAGGTATGGCTTACAGCCTATGCAAGTTTCAGCCAATCTGCTGCATATAATCCGAAAACGACCGCTTGCGGTGGGAACGTGTAGTGAAGGCCAAGGGGAAAAAAGCAATTAGAGTTTCTATTATAGGTTTATATGACGGTTATCATATGACCTATGACCACTGCCGTTTTCTTGAAACAGAGGAGCTGAGGACATTCTGTGCCACAGAGGCCACGTGTTCATTTGCGATGAGACTAACACTCCATTGACTCTCAGAATGCGAGACACAAAGTGAAGTTCTGTTTTACGTACCGTAATAGACGTCTTCCAGGTCGGCGTATTTCTTGACATTGACGCCGATCCTCCAGCTGTAGAGGAGTACCACCAGGATGGAGACGTTCTGCGAAATGAGGAAGAGAAGACGACAGGTAAATACAGCTGCTTCCTGGTTTAGTGCAACGCAAAATGAGATGGGAAGGTGTGATGGTTTGATGCGGCTTTTGTAAACAGAGTAGTGTCTTACCAAGTGCCTTTCGAGAGATGGAATAGCTCCCATTACAAAGGTAAAAGTTAATATTGTCCCTGTGTTTAACTAATTAAGCACTATGCTATGAAGGCGTATTGGGTGTGGATGTATAGATCCATATTTTCTTGACCTCGGCACTAGTTGGAGGTGAGTGGTCAGCTTCACGCTCCAGACGCTTTACCCCCGAGGAAATAGCTCTCGGTGCCCACTGTATAGGAGGTCGGGTGAACCCCAGAGACGTTCTGGACGACATTGAGAAGAGAAAATTGTATCCCCATCGGGACTCGAACTCCGACTCCTCCGTCCTCTAGCCCGTAGCCAGTCGCTATACCGACTGAGCTATCCCGGCCATTATCTTATGTAAAAGGGGAGATGATCCAGTTAAGTTGGACACGTTAGGAGGACACCTGGCATCGAAACTAGCAATTTATAATGGGCCAAGCTGATTAGGATACTTTACTCTTTTACGCCTGATCATGCAAGCAGTTACATCTTCCGAAAATAATCGTATAACTTAAAAATGACTAAGACGATAGACAGAATGCAAGATAATGCTTCTATATCCTTCTTTACTGAAATGTTTATACACTTCTCGAGACACTCGTCAGTGGGATTTACAAGCAGGAGAACCTCGGAAATGACTGCCAAATCTTAAAAGATAACTGAAGTGTTCATTCCTGACACGATTGAAATTATGGTCTTCTGGTTGATGGACACATATTAGCAACACATGTTGGCCATCTATTGATTGGTAGGTTTTAAACGTACGCCTGCTTAAATTCACGAACCTGTCCGGCCAATACAACCTGTGCACCTGAAGGAACATCTTTGAATTGCCCAAAATTTAATGTTGTTAGAGTTTCCCTTGTGTAAACATGGCGAAGAAAGGTAGGAGAGACGATACGAAATACACATTTCGCTTACACCTCTGTTGGGGAAGGAGTTTTCTGCAGAGTTGCCTTCTTCAGAATTTAAAAGGTTGCGCTATACATTTGGACATGCCTCCATTATCCTCATTATCTCGGAACGAACATTATCCTCAAGGATCGAAGGTGCAGAATACACCAGTGTTGCACCCACTCCCTGTTGCTAGGAACTGCTGGTCTTTCTATGTGATATACGCAGCCCAATTTGGCACTCAATTGCTCTCCCTCAAACGCTCTGAATCGTGCTCCAGCGATCAGGGAATGCTGAGTTGCCTCACATCCACTCACTATAGAATACTGAGATACTTAAATGCATCCTTTACGTCATTCTTCATGTAGGCAGCCTCACGGAAGAAGAATCCTGTGTACGTACGTGTACATCAGCATCTTCCATCGGCGTATGAACACCAAAAGTACCTTAGAAAGTAGTTCTAGGATATTTCTAACGGTGACATAAGAGTCTAAGGGCGGCCGCACACTAACTGCGTCAAGACAAGCATCAAGACATAAGACGCAGTCTTGCTTCATTCGTGATTCAGACTCGAGTCCGCACAATGAAGTAGCCCGTGTCTGCGTCATCACATCTTCTCTAGTTGATGACATGACGTGATGCTGATACTGTACACTGGTGCTGTTCCTTGAGTATTGATGTCCGAGTCTTGACGCACAGAAAAGGAAAATGCCGAGTCTTGCTTCATTCGTGATTCGTCAGCATGGAGCTGACGTCAGCATCATGACTCAGACCGATGTGCGGCGGTTTTCATAATCTAATTCGTTTCAACTCTGCTTCTTCTTTTGCGTCATGTCGCAGACACCGTGTCTTGATGCATGCCGGTGTGAGGTCTACCTAAGTCATTAACTGACTATGAGGCACCTTTATTCCTGGAGCAGCTGAAATACAGAATACCTTCTGTGTCTAGTGATGCGTGTTGCGTTTGTTAGAGCTTCATGTGATGGAGCAGCCATATATCAAGCTCTGTCTGCATTGTTGTCCCTGCACTCAGATCCAGAAGATTAATCTGCAATGCGCTTGGCCCACAGAAATACGGCACTGAACTAAGCGTCTCAAGACTCCTCAAGATGGCTAATTAGAATGGGTAGCTCAGGCTACGTAGAGAGTACAAATGCATAGACTGCATTCACAAGAGAAACCGCAGAGTAATCAGGGGGCTTAGAGCGCTAAATCATTTGAGGCTGAATAGTTCTTAAAAAGACAAAAGTTGATTGTACTCAATTTCCAAAAAAAATTATAGAACCCGAACTTTCGTTGCTCTGTTTACACTACCATCATATATATATCTGAGGTCCAGTTTAATATTATCTTCTCATCTACGTCTAGATCTTCCCAGGGGACTTCTCCCTTCGGGGTTTTCTTCCAAAAAGCTATACGCACTCCTCCTAATATACATGTCCATCTCGTCCTGGACTTCATCATCTAATAATACCTGACTAAGGGCACACGTCATGAAGTCCCTCAATATGCGTTTTTTCAAGCTTTCTACCATTTCATCCCCCAAATATTCTCCTCCTGTTCTAACCTTAATATGAAAGACCAAGTTTCACACCCATACAAAACTTCATGCAAATTCATAATTCTGTATACGTTGACTAAGAGGTCATCCGTAACATTTAATAACAATGTGGTTTATTATGTCTAAATGTTATCCCTACGCCCAAAACCCAAAATGGAGGAACACTCCTTGTCGGGTATCCTAGACGGATTATTAAATATATCTGAAGGTACCCGGCCGCCTCTGTGGTCTAGTGTTCAGAGTTCCTGGCTACAGATCTAGAGGTCCCGGGTTCGATTCCTGGCGCTACCAGGATTTATGAGAAGTAGTGGGTCTGGAACGGGGTCCACTCAGCGTCGAGAGGATAATTGAGCACCTATTTCAAGGAAATAGCGGCTTAGGTCTAGAAAACCGAAATTAACGGCCGTGGGGATTCATTTCACTGATCATGCGACACCCTCTATCCGCTAAATTTGACACTAACTTCGTTGAAAAGCGGCGGTCGCTCGGTCCGTATAGTTCGCTTGCGGACACAAGCCACAGAGTTTTTTTCTTAATTTGAAGGTACACTCCTCATCTGGAGGACGTCTCCTCGTAATGCATCCCGAGGACATGCCGTTCCGTGGTGAAAAGGAGCACACATAACATCGAAATTCTTGCACTCGATGACACGAAATTCACTCTAATAAACCAATTTTGTCTCTAGTTTCCTTGTGAACACAGAAAATCTCATTGTTTAAGCTAAAAGAACAATCTGCGAATTTACATGCATAAGATGAGTGGCCAGGAAACATGTACACTCTTGTAAGATTTGAGGCTTTCACGGCGGTGACTATGAAGAAAGCAGTCTTCTGGGATTTGGCACCGTGTATATGTGGTGTTAACCGACGTTTCGGAGGAACGTATCGCCTCCATCTTCAGGGTAGAAGAAAAATAAAAGCAGACAGTCTGCTTTTACCGGTTCTCACGGTCTCTTCGCTTGCAGATTTCTTATATTTTTCCTCTACCCTGAAGATGGAGGCGATACGTTCCTCCGAAACGTCGGTTAACACCACATATACACGGTGCCAAATCCCAGAAGACTGCTTCCTTCATGTACACTCTTCATTAATTCCGAAACACAAGTCCCTCTGCACTATCCAAGCACTTGCGTCGCGTTAACTTTTGAAAAATTTCAGATAATATGACGTCGGATACAAATACAAACTCTTGTAAACCAGCCAAGAACTTTCTATTCTCCAGCCTCCTATCCAATGGGTATTGGGGGATCTTTCCACGGTGGTAAAGAAGCTCTAACTAGTACCGAGATCAAGAAAATGTGGGTCTATACATCCACTCCCCTATACGCCTTAATGATGTAGTGCTTAATTCTTTCGTTACCTCTTAGTACCTCCGCTTCTGTTACGTAAAATTTTCAGCCCTCAGGTAACTGCTGCTCCCAGGATCTCCACTTTTATCGCAATGCAGACTGGGGGAGGATTCGATCGGTTTGTTCAATTTCATGCTTTTCAAAAGTGAACGAAATATTCCAACGTAAGTTGGAATTTACCTATTCAGACGTCTCTTTAGCATAGCAAAAGTCATGTGAAAATTACTGAATTTGTACGTCTAAAAAATTCATATATTTCTTGTACACGTAGAGCCAATACAATTTCCCCTCTCCGTGACTGAGAAATTCTGTAATCAGTTAGGATTCTCTGCGGAAATCTAATGCCCTTGTCCCGAAATATAACCCCAGGGGATGCTGCGCCTACTCCCCTTTCAGTTACTGCTGTCAAGTTCTGTCAAGCAGCCTATACTCGAAGCATCAGCATACTATAGCAACTGGTACTTTCCGGTAACTCAGAAAGTGCAAACACTGTAATCTCGTAAGCCTCCTAACTCTAAAAGTTAGGGGGATATACAGACAGACAGAAAGGCGATTTCACAAGCTTGCTTCTTTCTCTTCAAAAGAAGAAAAAAGGGTAAAACTATCCCTGTAACAGGCCATAGAGACCCATAGGGTTGTGAGAGGTTGAGGGTCCACATTATCTAGAAAATTGGCTCACAGATGGCGGTAATGTTGCCAAACTTACGCGCCGGCTGCCATTTATCTCAGGAAGATTCCTGGTACTCATTTCTGTTAGAGGCTGAGTCGACCCCAGGGCCATAGTGCGGCCGGAAGGATTAGGTCAATTGAAAAAAAAATCACCTCATCGAGACTCAAACCCAACTTAATGCCTCAACTAACTACGGTACTCCGTGCCCCACAAAAGAAGAAACTAGACTAAAAATTAAGGCTACACAGAAAGACGGATGCACGTTACACAAGCAAATTCATTTTTTAAGAAATTATTTTTACTTAAAACAGAACATGAAACCTTGTTCATTTTTAACGGTCTATGTATCTTCATGCTTATGACGTAAATACATAAGTTCATACACATATCCGGAACGCAGAGCAACAAGCCAATCGAACTGCAAGCAAAGTCTATGTTACTGCTTGCTTGGCTTTCACTTCGACCTTGGAAATGGAGGCAATACATTCCTACAAACATCAGTAAACATCTAGCAGTCTACATGACGTAACATCCTGGTAGAAGTCACTGCCGCTAAAACCTCAATCTCACAGCTTTGAAACATTTCTATGCTTGCAACTTTTTAAATTCTCTCCAGCACATTTCTACTTCAAGTGATCCTGTCACACTTAAAGGGAAACTTTCATCTTTAGAAACCGCAAGAATGCAGAGGGGACCAAGTCAAGAAAGCAGGGTGAGAGCGAAGCCACCGCAACTAAAAAATGGATAAAATTCTTATTAAAAAGGCTGCATCAAAAGTGAAACCGCCACACGTGACCTATATACGGTGGCTGAGGTCGAGGCTATTTGTGACGTGCAATAGGAACCGGGAACAGAAAGCGTGCCTGTGTTGCGTCACAGCAAGCGTCTTCCTGCAATTGATGCTAACAAAATACTCGACTCGAGTAAAGGATAACTGCTCTATGAAACAGGGTGCGTCATACGTAGGCAACCTTAAGGAGGAAAGGCTCATAAAGAATGGCGTTTTGATCTTCACTGGAAAAAAAAAAATTGGGTTAGTCTCAGAAAAGAAAATTTACTTTCCTAAGTGACATGTGTGACCACCTCTGTGATCTAGTGGTCAGAGTTCCTGGCTATAGAGGTCCGGGTTCGATTCCCGGCGCTACCATGTTTTCTGGTAGCCTCGTGAGGATAACTGAGGAGCCAATTCAAGGAAATAGCGGATCCTGTCTAGAAAACCGAAATTAACTGCCGTGGGGATTCGTTGTACTGACCACGCATCACCCTCTATCCTTTAAATTTGGCACTAACTTCGCCGAAAAGCGGCGGTCGCTCTGTCGGCATAGTTCGCTTGCGAACTAAAAACACGGAGATTGTCTGTAAGTGACACGTGAGGTGTACATCCCCCCTCCCAAATGGCATCTGAATGAAGAGGCTATCGCTAACTTAAAGCTAATAAAACAGTGCTACTGAATATCTCCAAACTACAATCTTCCTTCCCTTTGTGCTTTGTACTACAACGATTACAGCATCGAACCTATACAGGACCGGATGATATGAATGACGAATTGGAAAGGATTTAGACGGAAGCGGTCGTGGCCTAACGGAAGTACTACACCAGCATTTGCTTTGACGGACTGAGGGAATCCACAAGAAAACCTCATTCAGTAAATCCAGCAATTCGAACCAGATTCGAACCCAGGATTTCGCCAGTACCCACCTAGATCGTTACCTCTAGACAGGCTTGTGTGATTAAAAGTCTTCTCGACTATGATGTAACACCGTATAGACTGGTATGAATCACACATATCTCGGAGGACCGGCTCTGCTGTCTGCCTGCTTCTGGATACGAGTACTTTCCAGTTTGCCCCACTCCTCGGTTCTGTAAATGGAGGCTCTACGATCCACCGAAACGTTGTTGTACATCTACAAGTCTACACAACATTACATGCCAGAACACTATAACGTTAAGCTTTACTTTTCTCTTCTATGGAAAATGTATTGTATTTTCAGTGTGAGTCATTGCAAGTAGCAAGTCCATACGCCTTGTTATGGTTTCAATCGGCGTCTTCAAATGTTTCCCCTGACCTTAGCTTTGTATGTTGTTCGTATAATCTGTTTTGGTGTTCTTTATCCCTGCTTCTTACATGTTCTATCCTCTTCCGTAATTTTATATAAATTTGAAGATTGGTTTCAGTTCTTAGGAAATCTCATTTTGTTCGCGCACATTTCATTTCTTTTCCGATAACGTTTTCATCTGTGTATCTAATATCCCAGACTTCACTTCCGTATGCCAACACAGTTTTGTAACTGACAAAACTAATAAGTTTAAAAATTAAATGTAAAGAGGGAAAGTAAAATTGTCTCCGTACTTAATTAAGCTCCGTCCCATGAAGACGTGTCGCGGAGTGGAAGTATAGCTCTATCATTCTTAAACGGGCGTGAGGAGGTGAGTGGTCAGCTTCACTCCCCGGCCACTTTACCACTGGAGAATAAGCCCCCCCCCCCGTACCCATTGGGTAGGATGCTGGGTGAACCTGGACGCTGTGGAGAAAAGAAAATTTTCTTGACTCCGCCGATAATCGAACCCCAGCCGTCCAGCTTGTACCCCGTCGTTAGAGCGACTGAGCTATCCAACCTCATAGAGATATACAGGAGCTGAGAGATAAAAAATATATATAAATTGGATTATAAGACTGAAGTACCATTTTCTGGGTTTGTTTCTCCAAAATTATAACTTAATATTAAGTGTAACTGTCCAGTTAATGGGATGGTCAATTGACGTTTTGTGTATTGTTAGGGTTCTGCGAAATTCCTCACTTTCGTCTCACAATTTGAGATTCCCTCCCTCCCCCCGGAGACACGCAGCAAGTGACTTGGGTAAAGCTTGAAGCCAGCTGCCCATCCGTAAATCAGTCAAGTTAATGCGTAACACAAGGCCGAGTCCTTTAGAAATTCTAAACTTGACAGAGGAAGTCATAATTTTAGCAGCGTCGTTTCTGCTACCCCCAAAATCGCAGTTTGACAGCCACGCAGCAAGTGACGAAGTTCACTCCTAAACTTTACACTCGTGGATATTCGCTTTTCTAATTGGAAGAGGAAGATAAGCAACCTCCCAGCCTGCCTGGTCCAGCCAATCATAATCTGAAGTGGGAGGTCCGAATTTTGGGTAACCAGGACAAATATTTACCATTCAGAGGACAAATATTTACCATTCAGAGCTTGCTTGACGGGAGGACTCTCTGAAATTTACATTCACCGGGGGTACACGTGTTCTGATCCCCGTATCTACACTCTGTAGTGACCATTGACTTGCGTATCTTAGTAAACAGTAAGGAAACCTACATCCATTTATCTGTGAAGTGTGTCACTGCGGTGCAATTACCATTTAAAGAGTGCAGATTGAATAAAGACTCCAAACAGTTAATTGGTGTTGAGGTGACTTCCCTACGCCGAAAGCCCCACTAACCACCCAAGTCGTGGCCAGTCAACACGGCCTGAGAGGAGTTGAATTTCTCTACAGGAGCTAGTAGAACCAAAGAACGGTTACATAAGATCCAGTTCCCTTCCATGGTTTCCCAAAAGTAAATCCTGGGATTTATCGTCCTCATTTCCAAAATATTTTAAACCTCCCTGAATCCCCTCATGTAATTGCAGTGCATGCTGCCACATTTTAAAGCCAAAATTTGCTTGTGGTTCAGTGAACCTAAGCCTGGCGACATCAGCACGTCCATGGATCGCTCTCCGCTCCCGAGTCAGCGGCAAAGAAAGCAAATCACGTTCGGTATACATGACACGTTTGTGACTTAACAGGCGTCTGTGCGCCTTACCGACAACAGAATTCCTGCCGTTCCTTCCAAATGAAGAAAAAACACTCCGCAAGCGAACTATGCCGACCGAGCGACCGCCGCTTGTCGGCGAAGTTAGTGCCAACTTTAGGGGATAGAGGGTGTTGCGTGGTCAGCGCAACGGATCCCTACGACCGTTGATTTCGTTTTTCTAGATCGGAGTCGCTACTACTTTGAAATAACTCCTCAATTATCATCACGAGGCCGAGTGGACCCCGTTCCAGACCCACTACTTCTCAGAAAATCTGGTAGCGCCGGGAATCGAACCCGGGATCTCTGGATCTGTAGCCAGGAACTGTGACCACTAGACCACAGAGACTTCTTCCAAACTGTTGGATATGAGTTTCCCGCGGCGGTGTCCATGAAGGGTCCTGTCTTCTGGGATGTGACCAGAAGTGTCTCTTCTTGTTGCATGTTTCGCTTATTGTGCGACCTTAAAAATAGAAAATGTACATTTCTCCGAAACGTCGGTAAACGACCAGATTAAAGGGCATCACATTCCAAAACACAGTTTGCATCCTTCTCAAGCTGTATAATAGCCTAACCTTATTCGACCCATATAAATACAGTAATGAAGAGCAACTCATTCAGGTCTTGGACGACCTCTGTCTTCTACATCCAATCAGATCTCATGAATTCACCCAAAATTCTGATGGAACTCGCGTGTTATATCTTCGAAACATTTGACGAGATCGTTGTAGAAATAGAAATAAAGTATTCACTTCTGTGTAGGCTTACTTTGCTACACGGTTGAAGCTCAAGGCATTTCCAACTGTAACAGTACTACAAACAATAGCATCTGAGGTCACTGGATTTTTCAATCGGCTTAATCCTTCTAGCCTCACTATTTTCCTGGGTTCGGCTCAGCCTCTAACAGAAATAAGTACCAGGAATTTTCCTGGTGGTAAAGGGCAGCCGGAGCTTAAAGCTGACAACATAACCCCCATCTGTGAGCCGATTGTCTAGAAAATGTGGGAGCCTCGATGTCTCACAAGCCTACGGGAATTCACAGTCTGTTACAGGAATAGCTTTACCTTTTTCTTTACAATCTTTTTAAAGTTTTCAAATGGATTTCCATATTTTCCGACCATTCAGACAGAATAAACTAGACATGATATATATAACACCATCATAATATCAAAATAAATTATATACTTTATTTTCAATATTAATTTAACATACCAGTAAATGCCAATAAGTAAAAATGAAAAATTGAACCCTTAAACTGCAGCTGCGTTTGCTAAACGAAATATTCTTATGTAGTAAACATGCGTATTTAAGTACGGTTTTTAAAAATTAATTACAATTCTAATATTAACCTCCCATCCGTATTTAGATTTTCTTTCTGTATTCCTACCAAAATTATATATGCATTTTTCTTATCTCCCAAGCTTGATACATGGTTTTATCGCCCTAATAATATTTTGCGCAGACCAAAAATTATTAAGCTTTTCATAATGAAAACAATAAGAGCTTTCTTACTGTCCATTTTGAAAGCTGACATAGGATTCTAGCGTGAGTTATGATTTATACAGAACAATTAATCATATTCTAGTTTGTGAGCTGATAGCAAGCAGCTACAATTATGCCATTTGCAGGGCAGCATCTGATTAACAATACAAGGACTGGAACAGCTGTTCTCTTGCTGAGAAACTCTCAGGTAATTACTGTCAAAGTGGTTTACTATGTGAAAAGGAGAACTGCAATAGAACACAGATTTTCTCTGACGCGACAGAAACTTACCGTAGGGTAAGACAATGAAACAGACAAGTTGATAACTTATCGTAAACAAGGCTAAATGTCAGCTGAAGTTGCTTCTATAACAACTGGAAATACAAGCGAGAGGCAAAGTAACATTAATGAATTGTTGAAGCTGTAAGGTCAACCCCTGTTTTTAGGCGACGGCCCGAGGTAAGATCGTTAGGGGAGAGTGAGAAAATGCCTGTACACAGTATGGTCCCAAATGAATGAAGAAAATTCGCGGCCCTCATTTCGTATCTGTTTCACGCGATGTGCATAAAACTGTCGCATTTGCCCATCGCGCGGTGCAGAACTACCGAATGGATTTCGATAAAATAACTGCTACTTAAACACGAGAACCTAGATATTCACGGTGGTGATTATTCACCGTACAGTCTTGCAGGCGAATACCGACATTTCGGAAGAACATTCTGCCTCAAACTTCAATGAAGGCGGGGACTGCATCTTCTTCCGAAACGTCTTTCCGTCTACAATACTACACGGTGTCACAACCTAAGCTGCCACAATCTGAGTGACATTTGAAGTGCTGGGCGAATTTAATTTTAGTTTTCATCGATTAAATGAAACTCACTCTTGGGTTTGTAATACTGAGTGTCATAATCGCAGGGGTCTTAGAATTGAGGAATACGGCGTTAATAACAATAATAACATTATTATAATGTTACATGTAAACCCATTGCTATACAACGAGCTGGTAAACGAGTTCCCGCGAAGACACATTCTTGATGAACAGTCCGTTGTTAGGTTACGCAACAACAGAGGAGGCTATGTTTTCTATGTCGTCCGCGCCAAACAAAATTAGAACACCGGTGTTATGAAATCCGTTTCTAAGCAACGGAACTGTGAACAACAATAGGTGTTTTCCGTGGGGTCAGTGAAGAGTGCAGTGAAGTGTAGTAGAGAGCCCAGGAGAGTTTTAGTTGAGTTTCGAGGTTCCCTCACCCACAATATAGAGTTCACAAGCAGGGGACAAAAATCTGCTCTGTCACGAGTTCACATGTGGAGAAGGATTCAATGGAGATAGCGAATTTAATCTCTGTTCCCTTCTCTCACTCTCTCTCTCTCTCTCAATTTCACATTTTTCTTTGGGGGGAGGGGGTATCGATTTATCAGACATCCTAAACCACAAACATACTGGGGTGGGGGTTTGTTCGGACTTCAGTGAAACTGAACATACGCGCACATTACATTTTGCAGTGCTAGGAATCCTGAACTACAAGGATTTAGTTTATTGGAGTTTATGGGGATGTCAGATATTGCCAATACTGACAGGAGTTGCACTTTAGTTTGTTGTGTGATTAACTGTTTTATGAGACTACTGACTAGGTATCAGTCTATACAGGAGTACATTAATTTGTTTACGAGGAAGTCGAATCTAATATTACCAGTTAATACACATATTAATGTGTTTGCAATATTTGAGGCAGCAGATGGTATATAATTCTTCGTTTATGGGAAGTCTGTATTCAGTGATACTTTCCTTGTTTACTTGTATTCTGGTCAAATAAATTTATCGTTGATTCTAAATGGTTTGACGATAGTTTTTGGATTTATCTATCATCCGGTATTATAGAGAACAGAAAACATGACGTTTCGGAAACTAGACCTGATTCCATCCTCAGGTGAAGGATGGAGAAGACACCTACTCAGTTGGGCCCCTTAGAAAGAGCTAATTTCAATCACTGGACTGATAAATCCGACAGACCTTGTTTTTATCGTGACTACTGTATTTAATTATAATGTTTCGGAGACCAGGCTCACTGACTTCTTCATAACGGAATTATGATTTCGAGTAAATGAAGAAGCTAGTTCTACTTACAGTAGTAATGGTTCTTTGTAAGGTAGGCTGTATCAGTTTATAAAGGAATGGAAGTCACTTTATCATAATTAAGAGAAGAAGACAAGGAAAGTCTATAATTTTATTTTGTTTTACAATTTAAGATTCCAACAGAATGTAGATGGAGTAATTAGACGTAATGACTGTCATTCAGAAAATGAAAGAAAACACAGCGCGTGTACGCAGATACAACCAATTCATCATATAGATGAGACTTTCACAAGAATATTTTGTTCATTATTTTTGATGGGTGAGTGTACCTTAAATTTTTCCCTCCTCTTATACAGAGAAAACGCTGAATATTCATTTTCTGTGCACGAACTTTTCCACAATTTGTCGCCCAGTATATTCAGAGCACTAATTGGATGCATCTTTATTCATCGGATCACGTACGGCAAGCAGAAAGCTACTAATTATGTTGATTCTATATTCTAATTCCAAAATCTATTATCCCTACTTGTACTATTTATCCTGTCTCCGGCTGTATGCGTAATTTCAATGGCATGACTACAGTTCATCAGACAAATCCACGCCTCCTACAAATTTACAAGAGAATATACACGTAATGACAAGTCATTATAAAAATAAAATTAACTCCTCCGTGCATAAAAAAAAAAATATAAATCCCTTGTGCAGCATCATCACTATCGTTTATCAGTCATGGAGTTGAGCCATTTTTTGGCCCGTTCTGACCTCATCGGTCCAGGAAACTCTTCGAATATTTCCCCCCGTTCCGTGAACAATGTTGGTTGTGACTCCTTAATTGTTCCGGGGGTCTGTTACTATGTATTCAGTTGACACGTTGAACCTAAACAGTTTTATATTAAATTTTGTTCACCATGAGTTTTGTTTCTAATTCTTTATACGTCTTAAACTGTTTATGGTCAGTCCGGTTTTTAAATCTTTTTTGACACCTTCAAAGCCCGGTGGATTTATGCCTACCACGTTCTTTAATACACTAAATTCTACATTCTGCTCGCAAGGTATACTTTTGTGTTTCATATAGTTCTCACAGCAAATAACGTCCCCACAGAAAAAAAAACCGCATTAACCGGTTTGTCTTCGTAGCTGAGATGTAATGTGTTTCCTGTGAGGTATGAACTGAATATTAATGTATTATTCACAAGAAATTCAGTTTTTAAAAGGCTAATTTTTCTCTTTTCAAAATAAATTCAATACAATTACGAACAATACATTAGCTCACGGGAAATATCAGAATGTACATGATGATGGTCACAGTGTAGAGCGAAACATATCCTATTAACAGCAATAACATGTAAATGTATGTGGTGGTGTGAAGAAACTGCACAGACATCTGAATGTTAAATATACATTTCGAAAACAGAAACGAAACAATAAAATTAATAGTCAATTCAAACATACTGCTTTTTTTCCCACAAATTTAATTTCATCAGATGGCCTGTACTTAATTATTGCACACAACTCTCCTGGACTTAAACTCCCAAGGCTACAAGATTTATGTAGGTATGCAGGTAAAGGTAAAGTTGTTTTGTGCTTATGAGTATTTAAGCACCACGCCATGAGGACATATGGGAAAATGGGCTGGACGACCGGGGGGGAGGGGGTTGTGTGGAAAATTGAGTCCTGGTAGGGTCAAGAATTTTCTCTTCTCCACAGCGTTCAAACCGGCTCTGGGGCCCACCCAGCCTCTTATCAGACGTGTACCGGGGCTCGTTCCTCAGTAAAAAGAGGCAAGGGCGTGAAGATGATCACTAACCTTCAACTAGTGCCGAGGTCATGAAAATGTGGATCTATAAATCCGTCACAAATACGACTAATTCCAAGGTAAAATCGAAAGAAAAAAAAAGATTCTACAGGATATTACATTTTATGCAGTTTGATGATTGAATGAATGAATAACCCAAATTAGTGAATACACGTGTCATCGAATGACTGAAATAATAATTGAGAAAACAAGAGAGAAACTGTCAGTAATTTGTGGCAAGATGACGCAGATTTCAGCGTGAAGGTATAATTGTATTCCTTCTGTCATCACTTCGTCGCGTCCGGAACTGCAATGTCGTTTCCTCCCAGCAGGCACTAGGCAGGGAATTGAATTCACAAACTCGGGTCTTCCAATATTCTGGCGAACTCTCCAGGGGGTACGGTCCTGTATATCTTGCTTACTGCAGCACGCATTAACATTGCAGTGAGAATTACTTCTGCGTAGCTTCCATGCCACGTAAACCAATATGGATCCCTATTCGACAGTAGCATTGATGGGATCTGTAAGTGGATTTCTGCAAACATATAACTTTGTGTTATAAATCTTCAGCATGCCTATGATGTGCTTTTACTCTTCTAGCGATCTGTAGGACGGGACCCAGGTGCAGGCTTACGTTTCCAAAGCTGCAATTTAAGCCAAATATTTGACATGGTGGATTCTAGCTACTGCTTCTTTTCTATCCCAGAAAGGATTTGAATTCTGTAAGTTTCCAGTGTAACTTCAAAAAAGATATCTAGACCCGTAACACTACTTGACACTAGTTGACTAGTAATTCCAGCAAATGTAACCAGTTTAATATAAAGGTAAAGTTGTCCCTGTGCTTAACTAATTAAGCACTACTCCATGAAGACGTATGGGAGGGTGGCTTCGGCACTAGCTGGAGGTAAGTAGTTGGCTTCACACCCCGGTTGCTTTACCCCCGGGAAAAGAGCCCCCGGTACCCATTGTATAGGAGGTTGGGTGGACCCCATAGCCAGTCTGGAGTACTTTCAGAAGAGAAAATTCTTGACCCTACCTGGACTCGATCTCCGACCCCTCGGTCGTGTAGCTCGTAGCCAGTCGCTATACCGACTACGCTATCCCGGGTTTAATGTGACCAGTTTACTATAAGAAAGACGCCTTTACACAATTCGTCCAGCAACAGCCACCGTTAGAAGAGTCTCCAACACAAAAGGAAATTACTTTACATGTATGCTATATGTATGTCTCTGGGCAGGGATTTTTACCGTTACAGATTAAATTTAGGTTTACATATTGTAATATAATACGTTGCTAGGGAATAGCTAGTTAAACACATTCCCGCGAAGACAAGTTCTTGGCCAACAATAGGAAAAGCGTTTCCATTACTAGGCAATGGTACCGTAAACCCGCAATAGTGGGAAGAAAGTTTATGGATCGTTGCTAGGCAACAGTCAACGCGCCAATGAACTTGCTGGGTATGAATCACGTGAGTTGTGTTTTCTGTGCGGTTGGCGGTACGCATCATTAGAGGCCGTGTTTTCCGTGAGTGTCAGTGCGGAGGAGTTACCTTGAAGACCATCTGCACTAGCAGTCAGTCATTACTGAGTTCTCGCTAGAAGATAACAACGGAAAATTTGTCGTAGAAGAAGAATATGAGGTAGACCTCCGAAGACTTGGATTACAAGATTTATTCACAGTGAGACTGCTTTCATTCCGTTACCAGGATATGACTAGTGAAGACTGAGGATCCCAGTATCTATGTAACGGTGAACTGTATTTAGAAGAGATTCCGTGTTTAAAGTACACCATGCTAATTGTAACAATATTTCTGCCACACATGACTATCATCATATATATGACGACTCGGGTAAATTATTACACTGCTCAATAGTATTACATTGCCATTGAGGGTTGTACTTCAAAAACTTTATTATTTTAACAGGCACCAAAAATCGCATCACATAATAAACTTTTCATGCTACAGTTCCCATATCCTAATTAATTCTAGATTTACGCTAATCATCATACACAGGGTGCCCCAGAACGAAAGGACAATATTCTGGGAGATCATAGTAGCTGTCATTGTAAGCAAAAATGTATATATGTACATGGGTCCTATTCGGAACGCTTTCTGAGATAGAGCTATTTCACACTACAATTCCAAAACTGTTGATAAGAAAAGTTTTACGTAGTGTTTTTAATAAAAGTAAGCAAAGTAGAGCCGCGCCATAACTCAAGCGGTTAGTCACTGGCTTCCCACTGCGGCGGCCCGGGTTCGATACCGGGTCTGGTCAAGTGGGATTTGTGGTGGGCAAAGTGGCGCTGGGCCAGGTTTTCTCCGAGTACTTCGGTTTCCCCTCTCAATCTTCATTCAACAAATTGCTCCACAATCACCCTCACCTATCATCTGGGGCTAGTACAATAGGCCAGAAGTGGCCGCAGTACAAGGGACTTAGTCCCGCCCCACTGGCAATAATAAAAATAAAAGTAAGTAAAGTTAAGGTATCCCTGTAAGAGGCCGTGGAGGCCCATAGGGTTGTGAGATGTTGAGGTTCCCACATTTTCAAGACAATCGGCTCATAGATGGCGGCAAAGTTGTCAGCCTTACGCGCCGGCCGCCCTTTAGTCCCCAAGAATATTCCTGGTGCTCATTTCCGTTAGAGGCTGAGCCGACCCCAGGGCTGTAGTGCGGTTAGAAGGATTAGGTCAACTGAAACAAAATCCAGTGACCTCATCGAGACTTGAACCCGCTACCTTCCGGCTTGTAGTATACTTCCTCAGCCAACTACTACCTGCATTTATTGTTCAAGTGACAAAATTCGTACAGTTTTCCTAGTATAATACATTTTCGGAAATTCCACCGTCAACTTCAATACACATTTCAACTCGCGTGAGGACTTGGCGTGTTGTTCGTCTGAGTGCCTTCCTGACGTTCCTTTATGCGGGAGATAACATTCATATATATCTCTCTAGGAGAAATTTCGGAATAGGACACATGAACATATACAATTTTTGGCTTAGAATAACCGGTACTATGACCTCTCAGAGTACTGACCCTTCCTCCTGGGACACTCTGTATACATGAAGATGACCTTATCTGAGAGAAGGTGACATTTGCAAACGTGGCCTGCTGGGAAGCATCACGCGAATTGTTCCCCCCCCCCCCTTATGTTGGAGTCTGTCGCATTGGCTTTCTGCAAGAGTTTCCCCTTTATTTTCCGGATCATTTTCCGAGTCCTAGTGTGGAAACTGTTCTCCCTGAATCTTCTTATCTCTGAAACGTTCCTCCAAATGTCTTCTGTCTTTCCTGAGACAGGCAGAAATTTCCTGCTCCGCTCTGTTTCATATCAGAAAGTTCGAAGATTCAGATCCGTGTTCAGTTATCCCAATGTATTGCTTTGTGCGAATGGGTGTACCAACTGCAGAGAAGTCGTAGTAGTGCAGCAGCCCAACATTACAATTGGCGTGGCATATATATTCTTATTTGGTCCGAAGAGGGGTGAAGTGACAGGAGGTTGGAAGAAAATGCATAATGAGGAGCCTCATAACTTGTACTCTTCTCCAAGTATAATCATAATGATCAGGTCAAGGAGGATGAGGTGGCCAGGGCATGTACCACGAATAGGGGAGACGAGGAATGCATATAGGATACTGGTGGGAAAACCAGAAGGAAAGGGACCACAGGGAAGACCAAGGCGTAGGTAGGTGGACAATATTAGAATGGATCTTAGAGAGATAGAATTGGATGGTATGGATTGGATAGATCTGGCTCAAGATAGGGACAATATTGGAAGGCTCTTTTGAACACGGTAATGAACTTTCGGTTTCATAAAATGCTGGGAAATTCTTGAGTAGCTGCAGAATTGGCGGCTCCTTCAGAAGGGGTCAGCTCCATGAGTGAGTAAGTAAGTTTTAAATAAACCTCAAATCTTACAAGTTTTAAATACTTTAACTTTTTGTAATATAATCAATATACTTATATATACTTATGATATATATATATACATATATATATACTCGTATATATGTAGAGTAATTGGTTGAGGCACTATGCTACAAGCCGAAAGGTCGCGGGATCGAATCCCGATGAGGTGGATTTTTTCAATTCACCTAATTCTTCCAGCCGCACTATGGCCCTGGGGTCGACTCAATCTTTAACATAAATGAATTTTCATGGGGGTAAAGGGCGTCCGGGCCGGTCACGTTAGCCGAGCGGTCTAAGGCATGCACTGTCTTCGCTCGCTCGGAAGCCGGAATCGTGGGTTCGAATCCCACTCAGGGCATGGATGTTTGTCTACAGGTAGAGAGGCCTTGCGACGAGCTGATCACTCGCCCAAGGAGTCCTACCGTATGTGTAAGATCGAGAAAAAACGAAGTGAACGGGATTCATGGAGGTAGACCTAGGCACACTGGAGCTGTAGTGCCAAGGAAAAAAAAAAGGTGGGGGGCGTCCGGCACGTAAGGCTGACACCCTCACCGCTACCTGTCAGCCCATTGCCTAGAAAATGTGGGAGCCTCAACATCTCACAACCCTATGGGCCTCCACGGCCTGTCGAGTTCTGATCCTTTCGGAAGACCTAGGATATATCCGTCTTGTCTCTCCTGTTGGCCAGTAAATGACAGTAGGTCTTTAGAACGAGACTGGTGCTTAATTAATAACACTGTCTCTAGCCCATTGGTTATTGCTGCCGCACGAGATGGGAGAATATACATAGCTAGCATGAGGATAGGAATTTGGAGCGATACCATTATGACTTACGTGAAAGTAATCTCCCAGCATTACTCTGGAGGGACTGATGAAGATCACGAATATCTGTCACATTAGACGCTAATCGTGCCGAGATTCGAGCGTGGTACTTCCTAAATTCAGGTCTACACAAATACAGCTACGACGGTCGTACTGAAAGTCATGAGCAACAATTTTTTGTAAAGTAGCATGCGTAATTATTGACAAACCAAATACACCGCCTCAATCTACAGAACTTTCTTTATTTTTCCACATAATCGCCACTTCTTTGTACACATTTCTCCTAGGGTTCAGGGAGTTTGAAAATACCCCTTCTGTAAAATTCCGTTCCAGCCATCCGAAGACACTGATGCGCTGCTTTCTGAATTGCCTCCCTTGTCTCCAAACGTTGTCCACGCAGCTGATCCTTCACAAATCCGAAAAGATGGTAGTCGGAGGGTGCCAGATCAGGGCTATAGGAGGGTTGTGGAAGAACTTCCCACCCCATCTTAGCAAATGCAAATGGTCCATACTCTGCCGTTTCGTTTCAGGCTAGAAATGGTGAAACCAGCTTTCGTCACCTGTCACGCTACAGAGCAAAAATCATTGTAATCTTAGCAAATGCAAATGGTCCATATTCTGCCGTTTCGTTTCAGGCTCGAAATGGCGAAATAAGCTTTCGTCACCTGTCACACTACAGAGCAAAAATCATCGCCTTCGTGTCGATACCTCTGCAGAAGTTCTGAGGTGATGGCTTTTCGCTGAAATTTGTGGTCTTCGGTCAATAACCGCGGGACCCAACGAGTACAAACTTTCCTATAGCCCAAGCTTTCAATCATCTCCTGTACTGCACTGTGCCCTATTCCAAGCTTTCGGGCTATTGTGTCCACAGTCACACGCCTGTCATCTTGAATGATCTCATCCACTCTTTCCTTGTTGCGTTAAGTTGAGGCTGTTCGAGGACGACCGCTCCGAGGCTCATTTTCGATGCTGGTGTTCCCATTTTTAAAATGTTTCACCCATCTTCGAACACTGCTCGCACCCATGCACACACTTCCATAAGCACGCTGAAGTCTCTGGTGAATTTCTGCAGCAGGGATTTCCTCTTTCACAAGAAATTCGATGACAGCACGCTGGCGAAACGACATATCGTTGCCGGTCATTTTGTTAGGAGTGATACTGGTCACGTGATGCAAGCTATTGACGTCACAAGACACTCAAGGTTAGCACAACAGCTGGTTCAACCTACCACAGTATTCTCTTTCGTCTGCTCTTCCCAGGTTGCATGCAAAAAAAAGTTGCTCATGACTTTCGGTACGACCTACGTATATAATTGATTTGCCTGACAGGTTGAATTCAATAGAAATCTCCCGACCAGTGAAGCTCTGTATTTGTGTATGGGGCATACTCGGTTAGAATTTCTGACCAGACATTGGTTATTGTGACTGAGGTTTCTTGTGGTCTTCCTCAGTTCCTCCAGGCAAATAACACCATAATAATTCGATTAGGTTGCAACAGATTCTTTCCAAAAGCTTTCCAGTTCTTCAGTCACCCTACCACCCGAAGCTATACAGTGTAGCTGCTGAAATCGTCGTAAAGTAACGCACAAGAAAAAAGCGAAACAGACGTTTCTGTCTTTTAATTAAAATGTCTTCATAATGTGAAGATCTGACACTTCAGTCATTTGCATCTCTTGTATTTTCACCTGGAACATTACTTACTGCGAGTGTGTGCTATTACACACAGTCAGTTTCACAATGAAACCTTGCCTTTTGGGAGCTGAAGGAATGAGGGATGTACACTGCAGCATTTCAACTTGACGATAATTAATAGCTCATGCATTACAGAGACATTTGTAAACTCGACTTTCTGTATTTCATTAAGAACTCTGTAACTTCAATTATGTCCATGTAATTAAAGCAGTGAAACGACCTCAAAATCAATTTCCTCCTTCATGGAAGATTAATCAAAGGAAAATTAACATGGATCGACAGCTTGCAAAATTACTTTGAAATTCTCTAACATAAAAACAGTATCTTTAAAGAAAACTTTTCAATAAAATGACGTTAGCAGGGGAAAGAAAGTTTGAAGTAAAACGAAAAAGAATTTTCCACTGGGATTAATTAAAAGAAGATCAGTCACATAAGCTAAACCTCTTTCATTTTTACACTGAAAACTTATCGCTTACTGTAGCCTGCCACCGAACCGTTTCTGTAGAAATCGCAGGAAGATAAAACGTAATTCGAACTATAGGACGTCATGTCAAATGGGACCGCGCCATAGCTGAAGCGGTTAGTCGCTGGCTTCCCACCGCGGCGGCCCGGGTTCGATCCCAGGCCTGGTCAAGTGTGATTTGTGGTGGACAAAGTGGCGCTGGGGCAGGTTTTCTCCGAGTACTTCGGTTTCCCCTGCCAATCTTCATTCCACCAATTGCTCCACAATCACACTCACCTAGTATCTGGGGCTGGTACAATACGCCAGAAGTGGCAGCAGTACAAGGGACTTAGTCCCACCCCACTAGCAATAAGAAGAACCTCAGATGACTTTGTTACAATACATTTATTTAGTTACATATGATATATATATCAATATTTCTTATTTTCTGTCTTTGTACTTTATAATAAATATAAAATTATTATTCCATGCATGTCATGTTCTTAGCCGTAAACAATAGTTTCCATATACTAGGCTGTTAGTCGCTGGCTTCCCACTGCCGATATCCGGGGGTCTATCAGTGTGGGATTTGTGGTGAACAAATTGGTACTGGACGGGTTTTTCCTCCGAACTATTCTATTTTCACTTGCAACACCAAAGACACAAGTCTTCCTCCTTTAAACTAATTCTGATATTCTGATTATAAATCTGAATTCAAGAATTATGTGTCGCGTTACAGATATGTGTATACTGAATTTTAAGTCGAAATGCCGCGTTCATTTTTGGTTTTTGTGTTTTTCCTTGGTGTCCCTATATTTATTGTTAACCATAACGTCAGAAAATTATGTTCCTTTATTGAATGGAAGCAGAGAAATAGTATAGACCAAGGAGCAGAGCACACAGCATAAACCGCTGAATCCGCGTTGAACGAATTTAATACTGTGTCAGAATAACGGAGATACGGGAACACGACCGTGGAAAGTAGAATCCAATATAAATTTATTTATATGTTGTAGCGTGTAGACTCAATTCTGGGTAACGACTTGTGCTTTCGTAATTAATCACTACGCCATGAAGGTGTAGGGGGGAGTGGGTTTATAGACCTACGTATTCTTGATCTCAGCACTAGTTGGACGTGAGTGGTTAGCATCACGCCCCGGCCTCTTTACTCCCGGTACCCATTGGATAGGAGGTTGGATGGACCCCAGAACCGGTCTGGACGACGTGAAGGAGAGAAATATTTTGGTCCTACCGGGACTCGACCTCCGACTCCTCGGTCGTGTAGTTCGTAGACAGTCGCTATACCTACTGAGCTATCCCGGCTCCTACATTGCACATTTTATTCAGTTTAATTTATTTTACTGAGGAGAACTTCGTTACAGTCATAGAACTACGGTGTACGTCCACATAACGCAAGGTTTCTGTGGCACAATATATACAAATAATGATATAAACACAATACAAATTATTTACATTGTTTAAGTCAGTTCAGCTACTGTTACTGTCACTGCTTCACCGTCACCATTTCTGCTCTAAATCCATTTTCTCATTTTACATTTCAGATTCCAACTAACTTCTAGGGAAGGGGTATTATCACCCCTAACTTTGCTCTCCCACTTACATTTAATTTTAAATTAATTAATTTCCAATGGTTTCTATCGTAGCTACATTTATGCAGCTAATTATGTGACTGTATGCCATAACCTCATTCATCTTCAACTATTTACGGCACACAAATTCTTCTCTCCACTTTTTCGTCTTAGGGTTTTTCGGCTGTATTTGTTTAGCATCCTCTTCCTCCAAACATATGGGACACCTTCCTCTCTCAAATCTCCTACCGAAACCTTTTCCTTTCCAGATCCCTGCTTTCAGCTACGTTATTCCCAGTCTCCCATTTCTTGTTCATTCCCCAATGCAGCTCTCTTTATCCCATTCATGTTTTATATCGCAGTAAAATACCAAGGAAATCTTTCCTCCTATATTCGAAAATACGTTCTGTCTTTCTACACCATTACACATTTTTTCAGTCGTTTTACATATCTTATTTGCATTGCTCTCCGCCCTGCTTTACCACATATATGCTAAACCTATAATTTCCAATTCCTTCTTTTATTACTTCGCCCAGCGTTCTTTCCCCGCCCCCCCCCGGCACTACAGCCCCAGTGGGCCTAGGCCTACCTCCATGAACTTCTTTCCGTTCACTTCGGTTTTTCTAGATCTTACACATTCGGTAGGACTCCTTGGGCGAGTGATCAGCTCGTCGCAAGGCCTCTACCTGTAGACAAACACAGAAAAACGCGCACAAACATCCATGCCCTCAGTGGGATTCGAAACCACGATCCCGGCTTCCGAGCGAGCGAAGAAAGTACATGCCTTAGACAGCTCGGCTACCGTGACCGGCAGTGTATAAGAATAATATATAAGAATTCAGTTCGTACCTCACAGGAAACAGATCCGAACCCACGATCCCGGCTTCCGAGCGACCGAAGACAGTACATGCCTTAGACCGCTCGGCTACCCTGACCGGCTGGCCAGCCTTCTACCTTTAGTTTATTTATCTGCCATTAAAATAACACGTCCTTACTGTTCTCAGAGTTTCCACGCGTAATAAACCTAACCAGTATTTCGCAATCGTGACCTGAACGTTTCCCCTCCCCTTACTGTCGCTTCCTAACTCAAGATCAGCCACGTCATTTCCTGAAGATTTCGGTACACTTAATATTATTTTATAAAATACACTGGCACGTGTAGGAGTGACCGTAGACCGGATTTTGGTTCGTAATTGGGTTTACTGACCACTTAAAGATCTACTACAAGTAACGCTAGCACTATCACTAATTCACTACAGCACGCACTAAGTCTTCTGAGTCTGCTGCAAATTTACCGGTTGTCGCCTTGTAACGGTTTCCAACGCCGTAAATCCATCAACTTCCGTGTTAACGTCCTTACTGGCCGGAGACTCTCTCACAACTAACTAAACTCTTAGACTTATTCTATTTATAACATCTCGGCACGGGCACCTGCAGACTGCAGCTACTTGCTCACCCTGAAGATGGAGGCGATACGTATCTCCGAAACATCGGTTTACACAATATCTACATGGCTCCACATCCCAGAAGGCGGCATTCTTCTTAGTCACCGCCATGAAAACCTCGAATCTAATACAGGAATTTTGATTCTAACCTTCTGGGTTGCGATGCCATGTAGTCATGTATGTATTACCAAAGTTCGGAATTATATTAGTCTACTGTTAGAACCAATCAGCAAAGCAGGTAACATGCCCCGTACAGACCTAATCTTTCCTACACGTCAAGTTAAATACAGCAAAGAACGTTTCCAATGCAAGAAATGGAGGTTAATTTTGTACAGTAGGATGGGCCTGATATGGATTGACATAGGCTACAGTAAGGGTTGAAGTTGAATGGCATCAACCAGAATTAAACTTTTTCCTACACATTTCTTTGGTATAGGGCTGTAATATCGAAATGATATCAATACAATATTTCCCCCTGTCACCCCATTTCATTTGTTTGTACGAATAAAAACTTCTGAATCCATTTTAGGGAACCCAGGATCTCACGTCAGTGTTTCATTTAATCTTCGCTTCGAAACACAATAGCTTCATCAGGTCCATTCAGATGCTAGCACTATCTTTCAATTTAATCGAATGCATTATGAGCTCTGGAGTGGGGGAGGGACGAATTTGGTTATCATACCCGCACCGTTTCGTCTGAATGTGGGCGAAAACCTCATGGGAAATATGTACTCGTGTAAAACTGACCTAACAGCTAGCCTGAACAGAAATACGTATTCGAAAATATGGAGGACACCCAGAATCTAAAAAGCAAATTTTCGAAATTTCATGAAAGAATATAAAAAATAAACTCTCATCAAACTTAAATATTGCGGTCCTCTGTGTTCTAGTGCCGTGTAGTTCGGAGAGAGCCTAACGTTTCGGAGCAAATTTCACTTCCATCATTAAGGTCGAAGAGAGGATAAAACAATAAACCAGTAGAAGCTAGTTGCCTACTTCTGCTAGCTTTTTGTTTTGAGGTTCATAAAATGCTGGGAAATTCTTGAGTAACTGCAGATTTGGCTTCTCAAGAAGGGCTCAGCACCATAAGTAAGTAAGTAAGTATACACTTATACCCTGAAAATGATGGCGATATATTGCTCAGAAACATCTGGCTGTCTCCAAACTACAAGGCGTTACAACTCAGAAGAGAGTAACCTTCATAGTTACCGCCATGGAAACCTCATATCCAATTTACTGAACGTATTAATGATCTATCTATCTCTACTGAGCGGCGTAATTCTTCAGAAGTTAACAATTTCTCGGTCAAGAAATTTCCCTCCTTTTATGTAACTCGAAAGTCCATTACCGTGTGCACAAATTCCAGCTACTGGGTCCTATCCTGAATCAGAAAACTCCATTTCACATCTTCGCACCATATTAATTTAAGATCCATTTTAATATTATCCTCCCATTTAAGCCAAGGTCTCACTAGTTGTGTTCGCCCTTCAGGGTTTTGACTAAAATTTTGTTTGGATTTCTCACGTCTCCCGAACACAGAACTATATTTATAATTAATGTAGACTCCGCATTCCCAACTGTGACATTCTCAGGTCATTAACACGTACTCGTAGGTAAGGTAAAGTTGTCCCTCTGCTTAACTAATTAAGCACTACACCATGAAGGCGTATGGTGGAGTGGATGTATAGATCCACATTTTCTTGACCTCGACACTAGTTGGAGGGAGTTGTCAGCTTCACGTCCCGGCCGCTTTACCCCCGGTCAAAGAGTCCCCGGTACCCATTGTATAGGCGTTTTGGTTGACACAAGAACCGGCCTGGACGATTGGAGAAGTGGAAATTCTTGACCCTACCAAGACTCGAACTCGGACCCCTCGGTCGCCCAGCTCATAGCCAGTACCTATACCGATTACGCTATCCCTGCTCCTCGTTAAGACGTTGATCAAACTGAATTTGTAATGGACGCCACTCGACCTCCAATCGAATAAAAATAACGAATGTGTGTTGTAGGGATACCCGAAACTTTTATTTCCATCGAAATTTCGGCTTTTATTTTTATTTATTGTTCATTCGTTATTATGACACAATTTAATGTGTATGAGAAAATAAGACATGTAAGAAGGCCATACTGGGCGAAGGGGCGCCTTGGATATTGAACCATACAAGTAACGTCCTTCCTGCAAGGCTCTTGTGTGGGAATAAACAGAAAGCAGGAGTCTATGATGTCAGGTACCCCCCCCCCCCCNCACTTGTTGGGAAGGATGCAGCAACAGCAGCAGCAATGTGAAACTGATTGCGGCCTCTTTGTGCCGGATCGATGTGTCTGTGTATGTCAGCTGTTTGAAGCAAGTCTCAATTTAGTGTTTGATGTTCTGACACAAGCCACGCTGACAAATTTATTACACATTTTGCAGCGCAGATCTCCTCGGTTCAGAAACACACAACAGCCGCTAGCAGTTGGCCAACAAACCTCAGAATCACTGGCCTGTGACCCGTTTCGAATTTGACACGAATATATATATTTGTTTATCCGGGCTTCGTGCGGCAAATTTGATAAAACTGAATGTTCCAAAATATTACTTTACGCTCGCGATTTCTTTGGAATTATTTTCGATTTTTTTCTGAAACTGATTCTGCTGGATTTATCGAGTACCTGGAAGTCAGTTTCCAGGAATTATTAGCCCTGTTTCATGTGTGGGGTTAGCCAATGGCGGAATTCGTTTGGGTGGTGGTTACGTTAGTAATTAGGCTGAGGGCAGCGATGAAGGACGCACACGAATATTTATACCGTGGAATGGATCCGAATTGACAACCATAAAGTTCGATCGGTCTCAATTAGTTTTGTGTTAACAGCAATATAGTAAATACCATATACATATAGAGCTCAGTTTCTTGCTTGCAATTAACAGCGTCCCTACCCCAAGAAGCATCTCTCTATCTCTGTGGCTTATTTCACGACGCTTCACTAAATAATAAGTCACTCACTCACTCATGGAGCTGAGTTCTTCTTGAGAAACCGCCAAATCTGCAGCTACTCAAGAATTTCCCAGCATTTTATGGAACCCGAAGGTTCATTACCGTGATCACAAGAGCCCTCCACTGGTCCCTATCCTGAGCCAGATCAATCCAATCAATACCATGCCATCCTATCTCTCTAAGATCCATTTTAATATTGTCCACCAACCTACGCATTGGTCGTCCCTGTGGTCTCTTTCCTTCCGACTTTCCCACCAATATCCTATATGCATTCCTCTTCTCCCTCATTCGTGCTACATGACCTGCCCACTTCATCGTCCTTGACTTGTTCATTCTAACTACACTTGGAGAAGAGTACAAGTTATGAAGCTCCTCATTATGCAGTTTTCTCCAACATCTTGTCACTTCATCTCTCTTCGGTCCAAATATTCTCCTTAACGCCCTGTTCTCAAACACCCTCAGTCTATGTTACTCCCTTAATGTCAGAGACCAAATTTCATACCCATACAGAAACAATCAAAATTATAGTTTTGTACATTATAATTTTTATATTTTTAGAAAACAACGAGAAGACTGGCTCTGGGCTGAATGGTAGCAAGCATTACCTGAGTTCGATATCCTCTTAAGTTCCTCCTGAATCAAGGCACCGAATACTAGGATTAAAAGTTGATATTGATTTGGAAAGGATTTTTAAACAAGGAATGTGGCCTACTCGAGTTATATCCCTGAATGTGCATGCAGCAACCTAGGAAAACGGCAAAGAATTCTGTTGAGACAGTATCACCGCACTGAATTGAGCCTAGAGGTTTGCTGCTTCAATAACCCTCCCGACAATATGAAGTTTTGTTAGAATATCTTCACAGAAAGCTCTGTACACACTGTGCCACAGAAGAAAGTCTGCGAGAGTCCAGTCACAGATTTCAGCGCTACCTAATGATTCATTCGCCGACAAGCGGCGGTCACTCGGTCGGTACAGATCGCTTGCGGATTAAAGCCACGGAGTTTATTACTAATAATTCAGTAACGAAACGGGACTCAGAAAGTCCGTTACCGAGTGCCGACTCTCGCAGCGATCATAATCAAACAAGGCTGGAAACGCGTACTCCATGGTGGAACGTACAAAACTGCCGACAACCTTTTCTGAGGTATCTTAAGCTTACTTAAGAGAAGGAACAATGAAATTCAAACTAAAAAATATCCCTTACAGGAGCTGAAAAAATGCATGGCAGGGTCTGTGGGACAAGGACTCATGCAATTATGGATTATTGTGGATCAAACCAGGACGAAAATCAGAAATGCTTAGCAATTCTTAGTGAGTCTTCCGTATGGAAGAAATAAATTATTTCCAACGGGTTAGGCGGTGAAACCAGGCAGACAGTACTAGACGTGACCTCCATGTAAGGCGTTCTGTGTTACTTTGTAAAAGTCAGGCCGCGTCCTAGCTCAAGCGGTTAGTCGCTGGCTTCCCACAGCGGCGGCCCGGGTTCGATCCCGGGTCTGGTAAAGTGGGATTTGTGGTGGACAAAGTGGTGCTGGGGCAGGTTTTCTCAGAGTACTTCGGTTTCCCCTGCCAATCTTCTTTCCACCAATTGCTCCAAAATCGCCCTCACTTATCATCTGGGGCTGATACAATAGGCCAGATGTGGCCCCAGTACAAGGGACTTAGTCACACCCCACTAGCAATAAAAAATACTTTTATAAAAGACGACAAAAACCCTTATTTTCTTTTGTTATTATCGGTACCCCTTTCAGTGCAACTGCATCTCGAAAAGAACTTTTTAGTTGGTTAGTTTCCACGTCATCTGCGACCATTGTGATCGGACACGAGCTAGACTACACATGAAATGATATTACATTATTTTCAATATGTGTACAAACATGCGCGCGCATATGGGATTATGGCAGCAGTCGTTTTTTGCTTCCTGGTTTTCACACTACTCGATGACATAAATCTTCTTGAATCACCCTATATTTCTTGATACCTTCCGTCTTCTCTTTGGTCTACCTTTCCTCCTGTTCTTTGAAGTTACATTCTTCAGCCGTTACTTTCCTCCACCCTTTGCAGTGTCCGTAATATATAAGCCTCTTACACTCGATAGTTTCAATAATCGATCCTTCCACTTCGATGCTCCTCAATATTCAATGCAATCTGGCAGAATGTAGCAGACGGAAGGAGAGCGTCTGGCGCCTCAGAATCTGTACACAGAGGCTGAGGGAGTAAACCCTGGCCCTCAAGATAAAGGGGTTAGGTGATTTGATTACTAAATTGTTTGGTATTTCGTGTGAAATATTTATTTCAGTTGATTGAGTTTCATGCTCCACTGATACGTGTTTCAGTTGTAACACAAGTAAATGTCACATAAGGCCGCGCCATACATCAAGCGTTGCTGGCTTCCCACCGCGGCGGCCCGGGTTCGATCCCGGGTCTGGTCAAGAGGGATTTATGATAGACAAAGTGGCGCTGGGGTGGGTTTTCTCCGAGTAATTCGGTTTCCCTTGCCAATCTTCATTCCACCAAATTCTCCATCATCATAATCACCCGGGGTAGGTACAATAGGCCAATCAGTGGCCTCCGTGTCGAGTGGACCCAGTTGGACTCCACCCCCCACTAAGCGAATTAAAAATGTCACATAAGCTGTTGTTACATATTCAGAAAAATTAATGTTTCTCTGTTATTTACTCCCTAGATCATGATGTGTCCTGCGGACATCTACAGGGACCCGGGGCTGTCCTAGGGCCTCGGCCTGATACTACAGACAATGTCCGGGTTCTGGCTCGGTTCATATTTTCACGTGTATCAGTGACTCAAGCTTCTGACCACACTACATGAACCCAGTAATTTCTTTCTGTCTAGCCAAAAAGTCAAAGTCACATTGCGACTCACGGTCAGTCAGTCAGTAAGTCTTGGTGTCGAACCCTATCTGGGGCTCATGACGAGATATTTATTAATGTTTGACAGTTACGGTTAGTTCTTGTGGGGCGCCCTCTCTGACGAGAGGACGGTTCTGTCGTTTGTATATTCTGCTGGCACTTGCCAGCGCAGTCTTTCTCGGGTCCGAGGCCTTTTGTACTCACGACCATATTTTACTCTCTCAGATTTGAGATTTCCCTTTTCGTCGGAGTGCGAATTCCAGTGGGAACAATGATTTTCTCTTCTTCACATCGTTCAGAGAGGTTCTGCGGCGCAGCCAGGCTACTATCCAATGGGTACCGGGGTTAAGCGGCCAGGTCGTGAAGCTGACCACTCACCTCCAAATAGTGCCGAGGTCAAAATAACGTGGATCTATACATCCACTCCCCCATACACCTTAATGGCGTAGTGCTTAATTAGTTAAGCAGAGGGACAACTTTACCTTTTACCTAATTAGTCACATGTGCTCAAGTATCGGTGCGTCCTTAAAAGTATTTCTGAATCTGATATCAATCACTGAAGCAAAGATTGTAAAATGGTTTAAGGCCGACGCGCAAATCCTGCATTTTTATGGGACCAGGGAATGTGTGGACAGATTAACCAAACGGACTAGAAAGTAGATCTATTGTTCATAAACACAAGACATCACTGAGAACACTGTGATTATTTGTCCAAAAAAATAATAAATTTGCCTTTTATTTCGAATTGCCTTCGTGTTTTCTGAGTACCTGTAGGTCACGGTGGGCCCCAAAACTTTATCAGACCTTAACGCTGAAGTGACTCAAAGGAGGCATTTAGGTTACTGCATACTGACATCTGTTGGCCAACAATAACACCAGAAATACAGTGAGTTTTGTGGGAGAGCGGAACCGTGAAGCGAACTTCGGCGATTGACTGACTTGAAGGGGTTAGCGCCCGACTCTTCTACATGCGCCTTTCCTCGCATGAACTCACTGTATTTTCGGAGACCTAAATTGTTACTCACTTACCAAAGTGTAGACAGCGCTGGTGATGGCCGCGTGGCGGGCATGAAGCCGGCAGCACCCTCGAGAGCTGAGAGCTTCGTAGGGGAACAAGATGGCTGCCTTCATAGTCGTTCTCGGTCACACATCACGGAAATCGCCTGCAAAAATTTCCTCGTGAGGCCAAGTCATGTTTACGTACTGCCGTGAAAGCTTACCAATCCACATTACTTTTATTATTTTCTCTATATTACGTTTCCAGTAGATTGTAATGTGGCAAATATTTTACAGTGAGATTGTTAGGGTGTGCTGGGTTTTCAAAGCGGATAATACAACTTTCGCACATAAGTCATGGCTAAAATATTGGAAAATTAAGATTGGGGCCACACGGGCGCACGAAATACGTCCGTGGCAACGAATGTACTTTATGACGGACGTTGCTGAGGACACCACACAGTTGCAGAAAGCGGTGTGTAGTTTTTGTCTGCAATGGAGCCAGAAGAAAGCGTAGCATTTTATTTGTACAACGGACGTCACGACGTTCGTTACAACGGACGCATTTTATGCGCTCCTGTGGCCCCAGCCTAAAATCGAATACCCGCATCTGGAAGCTCTGCGAATATTTGAAGGCGACGAAAATGAAATCCGGTACCTCGGGGTATAGCTGGAACACCCTGTCACTGGAGAACATAAATACAGGGACCTGGTCCTCTAGCTTGGGGATTAGACGCAAGGCTGATGATCTTGCTCCGAGAAAAAAAATATTGTTGCGAAATCTAAAGAAGTAAAACCGGATCAAATGGGGCAGAATCTTGTAAGAAAGGCCATGGATCAAAATGCGCTGTTCTGTCAGTTATGATGATGATGATGATGGTCTAAAATTAACGTCCGAAGAACCGGTAGACGATAAATCGCAGTTTTATAATCTATTGCCAAACCTCACAGTAGGAAACATTTCGCTCAGAAATCTGGTGCTGCAAAATGAATGTCCTCTGAACTACCCCCAAAGGGACGTGACGCATGATTCCAATTTATGGACATTAATAAGAAAGGATGGGCACATACGTGAAATGAGTTTCTGCCTCCAGGAGCGCTTCTGCAGCATGGAAAATGGAGGTATAATAATCGAATAGAATTAAGAGCATGCAGTATTAGAATAGACACAAGAATATCACAGAAGCATCTCACCAGGAGATAGGGTTGATACAAATAGGTAAAATATACATTGGTCGGTCACGGTAGCCGAGCGGTCTAAGGCATGTACTGTCTTCGCTCGCTCGGAAGCCGGGATCGTGGGTTCGGATTTGTTTCCTGTGAGGTACGAACTGAATTCTTATATATTATTCTTATACACTGCCGGTCACAGTAGCCGAGCGGTCTAAGGGGTCTAAGGCATGCACTGTCTTCGCTCGCTCGGAAGACGGGATCGTGGGTTCGAATCCCACTCAGGGCGTGTGTGTGCGTTTTTCTGTGTTTGTGTACAGGTAGAGGCCTTGCGATGAGCTGATCACCCGCCCAAGGAGTCCTACCGAATGTGTAAGATCTAGAAAAACCGAAGTGAACGGAGAAGTTCATGGAGGTAGGCCTAGGCCCACTGGGGCTGTAGTGCCAAGGGGGAAAAAATATACATTAGAATAAAGTAGAAAGACATGACATTCTCTTAAATTCAAGTTTAAAGTTTGGTAATTATGTTGATCTGAAAGAAGATTATCTTCTATAATAAATGCCAATTCAGGTTTTAAATTTAAATTATTGGATTTTGGTATGGAATACCAAATTCACCTTAGATAGTTGAGAGAGGGAGAATCTTCTTATATACTTGTGCAGGTTAATGGTAACGTTACCATCATCAATGCCACAAAAGGCTGCTAATTCAATTGTAAATTATTGGATTTTAATATCCGCTTTCAAACTGGCGATATACACTACGGAAACGCACCTCTTTCACACAAATCTGCAAGTTTATTTAGTAACTGCCATAAATAGTGTCAAAATGTATTACATTCATTCTGACAGTCGGTAGGACTCCTTCCTCGGGAGATCAGCCTCTACCTACACTGGAAAACACAGCCTTAAAAGTCGTGGACACATTTTACACAGAACAAGATTTTGAATCCCAGTATTTCAGCTCAGTACAAATCTTTGGCTGAGAGACAAGAAGTAAATATATTTTCTATCAGAAAACACCATCCCCCAATATTTACGGTAGAGCGAAGATTACTGTCTCTCAGCCATGTAGTGTAGGAGATCCTTATCGATGTTTCGGAGGATCATTCTACCTCAATTCTCGTATGGGACAGATGGATCCTTAGGTTAATTTTCTCTCTTTCGAATGCAAACGTGTGAGTGGAGAGGGTGATGATGAATTGTCAGGTGCTGAGAAATTTGAATGTGACTAGTGGCTTACGTGTGGGCACCATTATTTCATTCGTCTGGAGAGGCTGAAGAAAACCATAAGAAATCTCAGTTTATATAGCCGGTTACCTGGTCCAGATACGAACTGTAGCCCGTTGGCTCTACGGATCTGAATTAGTGGAAACCGCACTCACAGTTCTGTGTCCTCTCGTACAAACGCCTTTACGAAAACAACAGACTTTTAAATGACTCATATTTTTGTCCTACATCGTCGCAAATGTGCAGTAGGCCTATTGGAATAGAAATAGAACGTAGTAATTTGAGAGTGTCAGAAAAGAAAGCAAATATCTGTAGGGCTGCAGCTGAACTAAGTTGCTGTGCAGGAGTATAACAAGCCGCCTACAATGCTAACAAGATTGTCTCTTTAAATATTTAACATGGAGACTAAAGATGAACTCGGCATATCCGATCCATCTTAAGGGAATCTTATTTCCTGCTGTACTCAAAGAGGAAAGGCAAAGTGGAGAGAGAACATTAGCAATTTTGATCTATCAGATTACAGTCTGCCTTCTCCACTTTAGTTTCTTCTTATTATAAGAACAGAAATAAAAGAAGCTATCCCTGTTTCCAGGCCTTCATCAGGACAGATCTTTAAACATGCAGATTAAATTATATTTTATATTTCTCTTCGTGCATAAGTATTATAAGTTTTAACTTCGACCATGGAAAACTTGCATACTAAAAAACACGTAAGAAAGAGAGATTGACTAAGATGTCTCTTTCATGTTCGTGGTACCAGGGTTCGTTCGCCTAAGTCTTCTGTTATGACTCAAGTTTCTATTCATTTACAGTGCGACTTCACGTGCGTTAGGATTCTCCTGCCCCAAAGGCTAGGCTTATCGCATAAACTGTTTACCTCCTTTTCTATTTTAGTTTCAGGTCTGTGCATGGTTGATCACAATTAATACGTACATTTTCCTGTTATGTCCGTTTGACAAAGCTTAGTTTCGGGCATGTATATAGTTGTGGTATAGTTGTGGTATATAGTAGCCGGAAGGTCGCGGGATCCAATCCCGAGGAGGTCATTGGATTTTTTCAACTGACTCAATCCTTCCAGCCGCCCTGTGGCCCTGGGGTCGACTCAGGCTCTAACAGAAACGAGTACCAGGAATATTCTTGGAATGTTCTTGGGGGTAAAGGGCGGCCGACGTGTAGGTCTGACAAACTTACCGCCATCTATGAGCCGATTGTCTAGAAAATGTGGGAACCTTGACTTCTCACAACTTTATGGGCCTCCAAGGCCTGTTACAGGGATATACTGACATGGTGTAGCTGCCTGTATAGCTGCAGGAGCCGAAACTCCGTATTCTGGGAAATTTCTATATGTAACCTTTTGTATTTCTGTATCATTGTGTTCGGTGGAGTACTGCAATTCGTTAGCATAACACTGAGTAAAGATTTCTAAGCCTGTCGCATTATGTCGATGACTTATGTATCCGGCAGTCTCATTGAGAGCACATCTGTATGATTATATATCAAGGCTTGCCGTGACAGCTAAGTACTTCTTTAGGGCAACGATTTGGAGACGAAATTCAAATTAGCCAACTGTATCCCTCGTTTTCTGAATGTCGCTAGAATTAAGATGGAATTTATTGTTTTGTAACAAGATATTGAGGTCGTGAGAACGGACGCACAGGAGAGAGGACGCCGTATCACCCTCCTTTATAAACCCGGCGTTGAACGCCACCCGGGGGACATCTTTCGCGAATCCAACCGAGGCAGTCTCCATATCAGTCTGCTCTTCTAAGGGAACTTAGAAATTCTCACTGTACTCTGGCCCGGCCTAAACACCATCTTGTAACCCGTGTAATGTGTTTGAGTTCAATAAATCTACATATACCCAACTTGGCTGAAACATTTTCGTGAACTTTTACTATTTGACGGAGCCCACGCAGAGTCTGAAAGAAAGGAACCTCCTCTTGATTACGTCGAAAGTCTTCCAGCAGCAGCAAAGGGGGACCCAGTTTCTGGAAGCGCGGGATAAGACAAGGGTTCTGGCGATGGTTTATAAAACGTATATTTGCTGAGTTTTTGGACTTTTTCCATCGTCCGGTATTCTAAAAACTAGAGAACAGGACGTTTCGGAAACCGGATCTGCAGTGGGAGACATCACCTAGGACTCTCCTACTCACATGAGAAAGGAAACAGATCCGGTTTCTGAAACGTTCTGTTCTCTAGATTTTAGAATACCGGACGATGGAAAAAGTCCAAAAATCCAGTAATTCTGAAAGGTAATTTGTTTCAGTAAAGATTCGATTTCTAGCAAACTACGTATCATTAAACTGAAGAAATGCGGGAATAAAATACAGGACGTATATCTTTTATTCAAGATTATCAACCGTTTCTTCCCACTTACACAAGTTACATAAACGAAGTAAGACCGTAAAATGTGGTCGCATTATACACCAGACAGATGGTCTCTATATGGAATATACTGTAATTATGGACCGCCTTCATTGCAGCCACTTTCAGCAGATGGCCACTCTATGCACGCCGTCGTATTAGCACGTTCTGCCGTATTCCCTTCATCACTTCAGCCTCAGACGCCTTCGCTGTACGTATTAACACATTAGCAGGAGTAGCCTGTCTGTTTATAAGGTGCTTAGGGCATCAAGGATTCACTCGCCCTGGCCAATCATGACACAGCTTTCGACTCCGAAATGGAAATGAAACTTTCAATTATTTCTAATCCCACTAAGCTCGCATACAGGAACAGTATGTTCTGTAATCTAATTTGATCAAGTAAGGATGTTGTCCAGCCGTGTGTTAACTTTATAACCCAAATGAGAACACGCTAGAACGTCAAGGGACTTTGTGAGCACCAGAATGAGGGACACTAACAAACGGAAGCCTGAATTACGTTCGTATCTTCAATTTGAGAAACAATTTCCAACTGAATGCAGGGCAAACAAACAATTTGGATGCATTCACTCTTCGAAGAATGCCGTCTACTGGGATGTGGAGTCGTGTAGATATTGTGTAAACCGACGTTTCGGAAGAACGTATCGCCTCCATCATCATGGTATAAAAATATACGAGCGAGGAACCAGCGCGAGCAGGTGGCTGCAGACTGAGTCGCCAGTCGAAAACACCCAGTTATATAAGAATAGGGAGGGAGGGAGAAGGGGTCACATGGGGAATCAATAGAGAGGAGAGGGGAAGGGTCTGTGGAGATGGGCGATATATACACGTATATAGGCTAGATGCGGAAAATCTTGTAAAACAGCTGAAAAAAAGAAAAGTGAAGCGGGGAACAGTGGCTCAAGATGCGTCACAATTGCTGACTTCTGCATTGTCTCGTGAATCTTCGAGCTTAATAACAAGAGACAGTTAATTGAACAAATGATCATAAAGTGTACAAAGATATAGCATTGTTTTTTTTTTTCGTTGGTTAAATAATAATTATGATCTGTATTGCAACGTAGAGTTTACCGCTGCACATCTAATACTTAGCTTGCAGTCTGCAAAATTATAATAAGAATATTGTCTTATCCTTCTTGCTCTTAATCCACTGAGGTTAGAGTAGAGAGGGGATTTCCCGTAACATCAAAATAACACACACTAAGCACCACACAGTAAACACGAATGGAGGAGTGAAGGTACAGCTCCAGTATTATTAACCTAGGCACTTGATGGAGGAAAATCGTCTGCTTCACGCCGTGGCCGCTTTACCTCCAAGGAAAGAGCCCCTCATATTCATCATATATGAGGCTGGGTGGAACCCAGAGCCGATCTGGACGATTTCGACGTTAGAAAAGTATAGGAGAGAAAAATCACTTGACTCCGCCCGGAATCGAACTCCAGTTTCTCAGCCGTTCATCCCGTAGCTCATAGAAACACTGACCGGTCTATCCCGGCTCCGATAAAAAAATAACATAACTATGATGATATCCCTCAGTTCCCTCTTTGCGAAAGTACAAATAAGTTTGAACGTAACACTGGAAGTTTATGTACTTCGTAAAACGCGCATGAAACTTCCGTCTAATAGTTGTGTCGAGTGCTCAAGAGAACGCGTGGGAGGAAGCAAGGAAAAACTGGAGGCTGGAAGGAAGTTGATGACGGGAAGCTTCGTAGCTCACAGGCTCCTTAACCAGACACGTCTTACTTAAACTAAGTAACTCCACGGAGCACGGATTTCAGATGTTACAGGAAGTCAGAGGCGGTCAGAGGGGACAGAGGTGGCAGCGAACCAGCAGGCGAATATACATTTTTCTCTGGATATTGCAATGAGAATCATGAATTAGGCACAGGTATTTTCGTACACAAGAGAATCATAACAGTAGTTAACGGGGTAGAGTTTGTTAATAATAGGATATTGTACATAACATTAAAAGCTCTCAGGTGTGATATCATCGTGCTAAATGTTCATGCCTCAACACAGGATAAAACTGATGCTCTAAATGATAGGTTGTATGAAGAACTAGAATATATATTCGATAAATTCTCTAAATAACATGTGATTTTTATGACATTTCAATGCAAAAGTAGCTAGGGAAGATATTTTCAAACCAACAGTCTTGAATGAGAGTTTGCATGAAATTACTCGTAGTAATGATAATGGAGTTAGAATTAGTAAACTTCGCCACATCAAAGAAATTCTAATATAGTCTTATTTTCATTTCTTCGTGACGTGTTGCTCTCGCTAATCAATTTTTGAAATCTGCCACAGTTTTGAAGGATTTTTAAAACTATCTTTATATTATGAGACTGCATGATTCTCAATTATAACATCAAAATTTCGCGATTTTATAGACCTCTCAATATTAAATAAAAAAGTCAAAGTCTGCAGTCCTGACAATTCCGATTTCATGTAGTGAAGCCAAGGGTCAACTTTTCTCCACTACACATAACCAAGTCCTCATTTTTATCTTTACGTTCCCCATTTCTCAACGCTTCACTCTCTCTCAAACGTACTTTTATCAGGAGAGGTTGACACTGCCTGGGAAGCTTCAAAGCAAGAACATTTTTTCTGTGTCCCATAAAATGTACTGTCTCTCAACGTTCCCTCACTGTCCCCTATTTTCTCCCTCTTCAAATTTAAAAAAATAAGTCATATCTTATGATTGTAAATCCTGGGCCTAGGCACAGAGATCTAAACTCCAAATGCTACAAACCAGATTTTGAAGGATGGTTGGGAAATATCTCAGTTCAATAAACGGCAAATCCTTATATTGAAGATTTCTCCTCTCTTATAAACTGAATTAATTCCTCCAGCGTTTAGCCGTAGATTCGTGTGAATAAATGAATATCCACGGCAGCGAGCGAATATGACAGCTGTGTGTGGAACCCATTAATTAGCGCTCTGCTTCCCAACATGAGAAGCGAAAGGGTGTGGTTCCGTAGTGGGATAAGGAGATAAGACACAGAGTACACGAGAAGACGAGGAGTAGGGTGAGGATATGTAAATGAACACGATATGAGAGGGGAGGGGCGAAAACAAACAATTGAAAAACAAAATTAAAAGAAGAAAGCATTTGTGCGTTTAGGCACATCAACAGGACCGCATTTTTTAGTTCTGGAGGCCCCAGGGCAATCAAAATTTTGAGGCACCTGTCAATAACAAGAAAATCTAAGTTATAATAATTTTATTTTTATTTTTCTTAGTTCTTATAATAAATAAAAAGTACGAACTGAATTTTTGTGAATTTAGGCAAGCTAAGGTCTCAGTAAAATCTTCTGGTTTCTATTTCTGTTTCGTTGAGGCCTTGCCCATTCATATACGGGATGTGGTGAAAATATAGTACAATAACACAAACAGATAAAATATATTATTCGTATCTTCCGGCTGGCAAAAGACCAGGAGGATAGTGGCAGATGTACTGACAATTGCGACCAGTCTGCAGATATCATTTGCTGTCTCATTTCTGACTTGAATATGATATTCAAAGTAATTTTGGCTTGGGGATTCTGCAACCGTCAAAATTTACACGGCTACCTTTCATCTACCTTGACCAACATCTTTATTGCAACCGTCATAACACAACTAATATCAAGATCAGTGCCTGGTTTCGGCTCTGCTACATGTTTCGGTTATTAATAGCCATCATCAGGCAAATACATGGTTAACATATATACACCACTGAACTGCAGTACTAGTAAAATTGGATACAATATAATTAATTGTATAAAACGCTTAACGTAAAAATACAATTAATTAGATTATATAAAACAAAAGTTATAGTACAAAACAAGAATAAAATTCATTGATTGATGTTTTACATAATTGAATCAGTCGTTGGTTTTGTAATTTTGTCGCGTTCCCACGGACAAATTGGAATATTTTGTATCTTGTGTATATAAAAATTGTTAATTATTTAGTTGGTTCCTCATCTTACAAAGTATTGTCCGTTCTGTAGGGAATGTAAACAACAAGTCGTTGTTAATTGACATTAATATTACTACATCTACATCACGAGCCTCCTATACAATTTTATATACACAAAATATAAAATATTCCAATTTGTCCATGGGAACGCAAGAAAATTACAAAACCAACGACTGATTCGATGATGTAAAACATCAATCAAAGAATTTTATTCTTGTTTTATGCTATAACTTCTGTTTTATATAATCTAATTTATTGTATTTTTACGTCAAGTATTTTTTATATAATTTCTAATATTGTATCCAATTTTACTAGTACTGCAGTTCAGTGGTGTACGAGTACATACGTTAATCATGTATTTGCCTGATGATGGTTATTAATAGCCGAAACGTGTAGCAGAGCCAAAACTAGGCACTGATCTTGATATTAGTTGTGTTGTGACGGTTGTAATAAAGAGGTTGTGTATTGTAACACAACAGGATGCATGAAATGAAAATGATCTTGACCAAATTTCGTCAACCAATTATTTCTGCCAATCATTTTCGCTGGTCATATTTTTGTAGACATTCAAAGTTGCGAACTTGTCTGATGCTGCTCTTTAATATTCAGTCTTTCAGCTTCTTCAAATCCAATTTTTGTTTGACAGTTTGCTTGCTGGCACTCTCTCCGTAACTTCTGCAGCAACCAGATAGCGATCGGTATCAGAGCTCCTCCACAAGTTTGGATGCTACGCGTATGCAGTGTCCGTACTTGAGCGTCGTTGCCTATCAGCACGTGATCATTCTGATGGAACGCCTTCCCTTGAGTAGGTGAAGATAAAGTTATCCTGCGCCCAATTAATTAAGCACTGCGACATTACGGTTTGTGGGGAAATGTACTGGATAGAGCTCGGTGGTACACTTCAGGCCCTAACTAACTACTAACTCCACGGTGCTCAGCCCTTCTTCAGAAGCCGTCAGTTATGTAGATACTCGAGATTTTCCTAGCTTCTTATGGAACCCGAAGGTTTATTACCGTTTTCACAAAAGTCCTCCGCTGGTTCACATCCTGAGCCACATCAATCCAATCCATACCATCTCATCCTATCTAAGATTCATTTTAATATTGTTCGCTCACCTGCGCCTTGGTCTTCCCAGTGGTCTCTTTCCTTCTGACTTTCCCACCAATATTCTGTATACATTCCTCTTCTCCCCCATTCGTGCTACATGCCCTGCCCATATCATCCTCCTTTACTTAATCATTCTAATTATACTTCGAGAAGAGTACAAGTTAAGAAGCTCCTCATTATGTAGTTTACTCCAACCTCCTGTCATTTATCTCTCTTCAGTCCAAATATTCTCATAAGCACCCTGTTCTCAAACACGTTCAGTGTGGGATTCGAGCCCATGACTCCAGAGTTCGAGCGAGCGAAGACATTTCATGCTTTAGGGCGTCCGCATACCAACTGCGTCAAGACAAGCATCAAGACATGAGATAAAAGAAACAGTCTTGCTTCATTCGTGATTCGTCAGCATGAAGCTCACGTCAGCATCATGAATCAGACCGGTGTGCGGCGGTTTTCATAATCTCATTGGTTTCAACTGTGCTCCTTTCTTTGTGTCATGTCGCAGATATCGTTTCTTGACTGTTACATGTCTTGACGCATGCCGGTGTGCGGCCTGCCTTGCTACCACCTCAGCAGTTTGCCTGTCTGGAGTAGCTGGTAGTTGCAACTGAAGAAATACAATTTCTACAGACTTGGTATGCAAGCCGACATATGTACGATTATACCCGCAAACGCCGCTAGCGGAGGCGCGCGCACATTTCTAAATATTTATTTTAAATAGAGTAAACTTCAATGCACATATATTTTTTGTGGTTATCTGCTTGATGTATATACGGGCTTCACCCCCGCCTCAGGTATCCATATTTCGGGCATGGTTAGAGGAACGATTAACGCACATTAAGTCGGATTGCCTTACTTAAATGTTTCCGTTTCGTAAAGCAGCATAATAAGTAATATTTTATTAGTACATAGCGTCACGATTCGGTCTCCAGAGCCTCGTTTGGAGCACAGTGAAGCATAATATCACTTCGATACAAATGTCGTGAATTTGTGCGTGTAGTTCCATTAACGATACACTCTAAAAAGTTACGTGGTTGTTTATTCGTCTAACATCATCTGCAATCTGTTTAATGTTCACGGTTTCAGTAAGTATCGGCCAGAAGTTAAAGTAATGTCATTAGCGGATATTTGTAATGAGGTTACTTGCGGTACACCGTGCCTGGGTAGTGTTTGCAGGCGGCTGAAATCCAATTAGAGAGTTCGCACAACCCACACTTCTTTCCGATGTGCGCAAGAAGGTTGGAGTGAGACGGGCGGCCATAACGAGGTACGGAGGGCTACTAGGCCGAGAGGGGGAAACTTGCATTACAAAGATCATGACACTCGTCACGAGGGACACCACAGGCAGCCGTTATGAGTGGAGCCAGCGAACTGGGGGCTGGCTGAAGCACAGGGAGACGCTTCGTGCTCCTGGAAGGGCGCCGTTGCTGATAACAATGAGCATCCAGTAGTACAGTCCGAATACCTGAAGATAAGAACCGTATGCAAGACCTAAGCGTAGATGGGCGGATAATATTAAAATAGATTCAAAGATATGAAACGAAGGATATCGTCTCGATTCATTTCCCTTAGGCGGCAGCAGTATCTGTGAACATGGTAATGAACCTTCGGGGTTCATGAAGGGCGGGAAAATTTAAGACTAGCTATCGACTGGTTTTTCAAGGAAAACTGAAAAACTCTGCTACATAGAATTGCGTGGATACAGTAATAATAATATTAAGTCGAAAATTTAAATACATTGCCAGGATCGAGATTATGTAGGGCTAACATAATAATTCAATTGGATTATTTATTATTTATGTGCCGAGTCAACAGCCGCAAGGCCAATTACAGACAGAGCATAGTGTAGACAAAAGTAATTACATTATGGACAATCACAACATAAAGTCAAAGACAAATTACAGGCAAGCACTGGAGGATAAACGCATTAATGCATACAAGTAAACAAACAAAAATAATAATGATAATAATAATAATAATAATAATAATAATAATAATTTCAATAAAATAAATCAATAATGCAGACAAGTAAACAAACAAACAATTAATAAAAATAATAATTCAAATCATAATTGGAATTAAATTCTTGCCAAGTACTTTTATTGACGCTGTTGGTACTGGCGTTAGTGGATCACAGTGGCCGCGCTGTCTAAAGCATGAAAAGTCTTCGCCCCCCCGAACGCTGGGATCACAGGCTCGAATCCCACTCAGTGCATGGATGTCTGTTAACGTTTATTCTCTGTTTGTGCAGGTAGCGGCCTTGCGAGGGCTAATCCCCTGTCCAAGGAGTCCTACCGACTGTATAGGATTAATAAACTGAAGTGAAATGCCGCGTTTCGCGGATGCCCTATGCTCTAAGTGGGAACAACAGGAATAAGACAGGTAGAAAGGCCGAACATGCTGGTGTAATGTTAAACTTCTTCTAGACTTTTATTCGAGAGGAACTCGGTTCGAATCCAATCGAGATCCCGGCCATACAGACAGGTTTTTTCGTGCTTTTCCGCAGTCCTTCTTTCTTTCCCTTGGCACTACAGCCCCAGTGGGCCTAGGCCTACCTCCATGAACTTCTCCGTTCACTTCGGTTTTTCCAGATCTTACATATTCGGTAGGACTCCTTGGGCAGGTGATCAGCTCGTCGCAAGGCCTCTACCTATACACAAACACAGAAAAATGCACACACACACAAACACTAAACATCCATGCCCTAAGTGGGATTTGAACTCACGATCCCGGTTTCCAAGCGAGCGAAGACAGTGCATGCTTTCCACAGACCATCCAGGCAAATTCCTGGGTACTACGTCGATTAGTCCAAAACCGCTTCCTTTCAAATTCTTTCTAATTCTTCATTTACAATTGTGAATACATTGTACGATACATAGTTTGAGATACCGACAGCGCCGCTAATTAACCATAAAAATTATAAATTAATTAATTAAAATATTTATTATTTATGCCGAGTCAACAACCGCAAGGCCAATTACAGACAGAGTACAGTGTAGATACAAGTAATTACATTATGGACAAACACAACATAAAGTCAAAGACAAATTACAGGCAAGCACTGGAGGAAAACACAATAATGCAGACAAGTAAACAAACAAACAAACAAACAAACAAATGGTAATAATAGCAATAATAATAATTTCATTGACATAAATCTAAGTGTTATTAAGAACTGAGAAATAAAACGTATATAATAATAATAATAATAATAATAATAATAATAGTTAAATATTGGATTCTCTGCATTTTAAAATCGATTATTTTGAGCGGTCTCATTAGTGAAGAGTATAAATGCGGACTACAAGTTATGACAGCCGTTGATGTGTGAAGTCCATTTTATTTCATTCCACACTGAGAAGCATCAAAGCCCACAGGAATTAAGCACGGCTAACAGACATGGGTCTATTCAAGAGACGCGGAGCATGTTGCCCTGAGAAACCCAATTTTCCAGAACAATAACTTTACTGAGCAAACAAAGTCTTATAACATGGAAGGTATAAACAAGTAAGGTAACCTGCCTTGTCCAATATCTGCCAAACGTCTTCTCTCATACGCTGGGGGACGGTGGGTATATATTTACATAAACGTCATCATCCTATCAGCACCGAGATTACTAGCATCACGAGAAAAGGTTTTAACGTAGCGGAGTCCAGGTCAGAATTGATACCTGAGGGCCAAATGAAGCAGATTTTCTTCAAATGTAACGAGCTTGCTTTCTTTGTCCTGTCAAAACTTTAAAGAATTGATAATACCCAAACCAGGAAACTGAACTATAGAATGATTTGACACTGCCATCCAGTGTGACTAAAATATATATATATATATATGATGCCATTACATGTTTCGATCAATTAATGACCATCTTCAGAAGGCAGATAGCAATACTCGAGAAACTATTATTACATAAATTTATGCAATAGTAGTAATAGTAATTTCCTCAAATTTTGTTAGTGTCCGTAATATCGATGTCTGACTTTTGAACACGGAGACTGACGGATGTTCATGTATTTTGTGTGTGTGTGTGTATATATTTGCGTATATGAAGCTTGGGTTCCTTTGATTCCTTTGGAAAAAAAAATGAAAACGGGGGCACGCGGTAGCGTCGTTGGTTGCGGCACTATGTTACATGTCGGAAGGTTACGGGTTTGAGTCCCGATCACTGAACTTTTCAATTGACCTAACCCTTCCAGCCACACTATGTCCCTACAGTCGACTCAGCCTCTAACAGCAATGAGTACCACGAATCTCTCTGGGATAATATGTCGCCGGCGGGCACGTAAGGATGGAAACCTCACCGCCATCTGTGAGCAGATTGTCTAGAAAATGTGGGAACCTCGACGTCTCACAACCCCATAAGTCTTCACGGCCTGTTATATGGAGGGCTTTAATTTTATCTTTTAAAAAGATAATGCTGCGTCATCTGAGATTAGGCACAATGACTGCACGGACCGAGGGATTCGGCAGGAGGTGTGATGGTGATGTTAAGTAGGAAATTATGAAGAGGCAGGCGGTAACTTGTTAGCAGATCCTACAAGAGCAGCAGTAGCGACCTTTTGCAGGCAAAACTCGGCGCCTTTTTGCCTCATTCTGTCTGTTTAGCATGCACCAGCATAGAGGAGAAATTATTTTCCCTTGCTTTGTTTCTTTACTTTGCGTCTCTGGAGGGGAAAGTGTGCTCACAGCCTTGCAAAAATGGGGGAATTCCGCCTCCGTTCTCGGAGTTGCGCTCTTTTGTGATACACCTGAGAGAATAGATTCTCTGGGCTTATGTTTGGGAGGTACACAGCATTACTTCACTCTATACAATCTCTACAGTTGAAACAAGATAATTTCTTAACCTTCAGTTTCTGCATCCTGTTTTGTACGAAGAAAATGACAATGTATACAAAGATTATTTGATGAAGTAAATGTAAATTTCCTGTGCCTAATTAATTAAGCTCCAAGCTATCGTGACTAATGTTGGAATGGAAATATAACTTCTCAGCACAAGATTGAGGTGAGTGGTCAGCTTCATGAACCGGCCGTTCTGCCCTCGAGGAAAGAATCCACATCACCTGTTGGGTAGGTGGCTGTGTGAGCCCCAGAACCTGTCTGGATGCTGTAGAATAGAGAAAAATTTCTTTTCCCTGCTGGGGAACGAACCCCGGTCGTCCAGGCACGTAGACGGTCGCTGTACCGACTGAGCTATCGAGCCTCTTGATTATATGAATAGTTATTTGCTTCAAGATCACGTCATGTTTCTATCGTACAGGTCGTCACCAAATGGTTCATAATTTACAGAGAAAAAAAATTGAAGGAATTGCTGTATTATTGAGAATTGGATCCATTACATAAATGAGGTTCCTGCAGGTTCAGATGATTTCGAAACGTCACCGTTTCACTTTTTTTTCTCAATCAACCGAATCCACTATATATTTTCCTAACTATTTTCTCAGTCTTATGCTGATAATTGGATTCATCTACGTCTGGGGACCCGAGATTGAAGAATTACAAGGCGACTGATAAAAACTATTTATTCCTCATTAGAAAGTATTAGGGTAATAAAATGAAGGACTCTGAGATGGGTGGGACATTTAGCACGCGTCAGAAGGCTAAGAAATACACGCACAACTGTAGGCAAATATAATACATGAAAACAAGAGGCCACTGGGTGAACCAAAGATTAGATAAGGGATAATATTAAAATGAAACCTTAAATAAATATGGCGAAAGAATTCGGACTTAATTCTATGGCTTAGGATATGAACCACTGCCGGGCATTTGCCGTCACGACAATAAACTTCCGATTATCATAAAATGCTGGGAATGTCTTGTTTTGACTCAGAAAATGCCATGCAAACTTAATCAGCAGGGTCTGTTTTCTATGGAGTTACTTTGTCATTAATATAAGTTTTATAGAAAATCTGTGATGGAAATTCGACCGCAGCCCACAAGAATCGTTTGTTCCGATGGTGTACGAGTATACAATAGCTATATATACTCGATAATTAAAGTCAGAAGGTTGGAGACAGTTTCTAAGAATACTGCACCATTTAACACAGTGTTCAGAGCCCCGATTTCAGGCATAATCTATTTCCTGTTTGTTTAAACGTACCGTCCTGGAAACCTGTCGATATTTCCCGGCCTCGTGTGAAAACCCATTAGATAAACATAGTAAACGACCTCTCCTGATAACAGGTTTACGTCAAAGTGTGTGCTAGAATGAAAAGCTGCAGCAACCGCTATCATCTCTAAAGAAAATATACCGTCCGTTATCTCCAGTCTTTTGTTCCATATCGGGTACTAAGAACGCAAAGCCTGCTAAAGCTTAGTTCTTTGTTATGTTTATTGATTTCATTATGACTAGTAGCATATTGTGACATGTCAACGCAATGCCAGGCAACAGCTCGATAACGACACTTCCACGCAGGTGCAATGACGTCACACTCCAACAGTACTAGCTATCACGTGGTTTATTTTCTGTGTTGTCCGTACGGAACCCATATAACGAAGATCTGTTTAAGCTTAGATTAGTGGAGAGTCCAGGAGGGTTCAGCAGTTGAGAGTACAAGGACGAGAATGGAGCGCGAATTGTGAAGATTGAGTATAGATTAGGACAGAGTGAGTCAAGACGAAATAACAAGAAGACTTCATAGTGATCTGAAATGTTAGTTTCTATGTTGAGATCTGTTTCTATGAGAAGACTAGTGGGAAGTAGGAATCCTTGTGTGTGTGTGTGTAACAGTGAATTATAAAGTGTAGAATAGCGACAGCGCTGCACTAATTTTAATTAAGAGAGACAGTCTAACCTAAGTGCTAATAAATCCAATCATCCGAACTAGAACCCTACACGCGGCAATATATTTACTAGAGCCGTAGATCACGCAAATTGCTGCAAATAATTTTGTAGAGAGCCCAGACGCTAATGGAATGTATGTGTTATTGGCTGATTTAAGCTGACGGGAAGAGCGTCCGGTTCCTCCGCCTGATGCCTCGCTCTCAATAAAAGCGAATGCATCAAGCGTAAACAGTCAGCAGCCATAAAAGTAATAAGACTTTCAAACTTTCAACATTTGTTTGAGTAAACAAATTTAACATAACCTCATTGATGGTCTCTCTCCGTGGTGTGATATCATACTCTCTGACCTCCATCTTTTCCTAAGTTCGTGCGGGACACACACATTTATATACACTGAATCCGGGGTTCTCGTAGCGGTGACTATGAAAAGGTCTGTCTTCAGAAATACAAGGTCTGGTAAACGGGTGAAAGCAAATCGACGTTTCTGAGAAACATATCCCTTTCATCTTTAGTGTCGAAAACTAAGTCAAACAAGAAACCAACATGAAGCAGGCAGCAAGCAGGACTGGTATGCTTGGCTTCATTTTCGACCCTGAAAATGGAGGTAATATGCACGTCCTAAACGCCAGTAAACTTCTACAGGACTACACGGTACTATACCCTATAAGATGGAAATGTTATATATATAAGTTACTGATTCAACCGTCTCACGCGCAACACGTCTTTCTAAAACTTATTTAAAGGTAGGTGAAAGGAACAAGAGAAACATACGTCTAAAATACGTAAAAGTCTTGTTTTCATAAAGAAGGAACGACCATATTTGAATATTATTAACGACATGAGTGTGTGCAAAACAAGCACATAAGTTTCATCAGAAGTTAACGTCAAGTCATGGCCTGATACAAAGAAAACCATTTCGAGTCGCAATTCAAATTCAGCTACTTATCGAGTGTAGTACTCGAACAAATAGGTCTCTCAGAAAATCCATTTTCTTGTCTTTTACAGCCTGCATAGCACTCCTTATTGAGTATATAGGTCACTTCTATCTTTTAGTATCAGCCACCTAACATTAAATAAAATATCAAGGTAAAATGTAACGCTAGAATGATCAAGTTAAGGAGGATGAGGTGGGAAGGGCATGTAGCACGAATGGGGAAGAAAAGGAATGCATATAGAATATTGGTAGGAGAGTCAGAAGGAAAGAGACCACTGGGAAGACCAAGGCGTAAGTGGGTGGACAATATTAAAATGGATCATAGAGAGATAAGATGGGATGGTATGGCCTGGAATGATCTGGCTCAGGACAGGGACCGGTGGAGGGCTCTTGTGAACACAGTAATGAATTTTCAGGTTCCATAAAATGCTGGGAAATTCTTGAGCAGCTGCAGATTTGGCTTCTCCTCAAGAAGGGCTCAGCTCCATAAGTAAGTAAGTAAAAGGTAAAGCTAGCCTTGTAGCATGGGAAGACGTGGGTTTGATTCAGCTGTGAACTAGATATTCAGAGACTCGCTACACGAAGTCAGATGCGTCCCAGAGGAATAAAACACTAGCTTCCGGATTCCTTTAGCGTACAGCAAGCAGTACTCTAACGCAATATACCACGTAATCGAGTTACCGATGTTCACACGTTGGGAGTAAGTCGCTGAATCGTGCCGCTCGCTCCATTACAGTGATCTACGGTGAGATACCGGAAGTCTTCCCTAGAGGCTACTGCTGCAGAAGTGAAATCCCGCCACACTTCCTGCTCGACGGTAAATCACTCACGTGAACCTCGATTTTGTTAGTTCTTTGGCGCGTTTACGAGTTCAATCCACTGATCTTCCGTCCCATTTAAAATACCCTGGACGAAATAAACAACGTACGTTTTGAAGAATTCTGTCTTCTGGGATGTGGCACCGTGTAGATCTTGTATGAACCGACGTTTCGGAGGAATGTATCGCCTCCATTTCAGGGTAGAAAAATCCGCGAGCGAGGAATCAGCTTGAGCAAGTGGCTGCAGACACCTGCTCAAGCTGGTTCTTCGCTCGCGGATTTTTCAACCCTGAAAATGAAGGCGACACGTTTCTCAGAAACGTCGGTTCACACATGATCTACACGGCGCCACAGCCCAGAAAATTGTATTCTTCATAGTCACCGACGTGAAGACCTCAAATCTCACAGTAAGAAACTTTGTTCATAACTCTTGACACTTTTGAGACAAGGCTGAACTATTTCTGACTCTGGGTGTTAGTAGCTCCTTTGTTTGAAGTGGAGGTGTATGACTCCGACAGCACATCAGTCTGCCGTGAATTTGAGTTATTTTGCTTCAAATTAAGTGAGGTCAGTAAACGTTTTATAAGCGGCCTCCGTAATCTAGAGGTAACGTTCCCACCTCATGACTCGTAGTACGCGGGTTCAAATACTCGGCGGAGGTCGTCGAATTTTTAAGGGCGGAAAAATTCAGGGAACAAGTCCTCCGGTAGGGACTTTAAGCTGTGTGTCCCGTGTCGTAACTTTACGGCACGTAAAAGAACCTCATACCTCCAAAGGAGGTCACTGAGCCAAATTACGGACGTTTGCCGCCCAACAGCAGTCACTAATACTTCCGGTAGATGGGGGAAGCATTATAGATACCTCTCAGCTAGTAGAGCCGGTCTCGCTGGCTGGGCGGGACTGATGGTAACCACCAATACCGGTAGGATATAGAGACTGGTAGAAATCATAGAGGGAAGCACAATGGACCACTACAGGTCTAAGTGCATGGGGAAACCCACCATCTCTAATAACTAACTAACCGTTTTATAACTCAGAACATCGTAATTGTATTTCAGTCTCGAACATTGATAAACAAAGAGTTATCAGTGCAAGTCTTCACGTCAGTTGAACTGAACTCATACAAACACAGGCTCTGGGTATCGCTGATATTACACAATGCTCTGATACCCAGAATTCTCTTCAAGACGTACTTTACTAACTTATTAACCAGAAGGATATCTGAGAAATAATATCAAATTCTGTTTTGCAACAAGGCTTGTATTGTAAGAGTTGAGGTTTTCACGGCTGTGACTATGATGAATGTTGTCTTCTGGGATGTGGCGCTCTGTAAATCTTGTGTGAACCGACGTTTCGAATGAAAGTATCGCCTCCATCTTCAGGGTATAAAAATATCCGCGAAAGAGGAACCAGCGTGAGCAATATGTACAATATCTACACGACGACACAACCAAGAGGACAGCATTCTTCAAGGTTCATATTCCTTACCAAGAGATGTTACGTAAATGATCTGAACTTTATCTTCTCGAAAGTAAACTCAACTCTTTCAGGACATGTTCAGGCAAAAAGTCTCATACTCGTTCGTGTGGGTCTTATTCTTTTTTGTGCCGCGGTTATAAGTTTTAGGTTATTTGGAAAAGACTTGAACACAACATGGCTTCCTGAACATAAGCGACTTTCTATGAAATTCAATCGATAGTGCGGTCTTTTTTAGTCTGTACTTCCTCAGACAGAAAGCAAATAAAATATTGTAGTATGCAAATAACTAAATGAAATGAGATTCTGGTTGAAATATTAATTCTGGTATCCCTGGCAAACCTAATTCCTCCTGTCTTGATACCAGGAACCACAAAGTCCTGGTCTCTCTTCATACAGAACCATGCTATCATTTCACGCTGTTATTCATGCAGTTGATGTAAAGTCTTTAAATTAAGAAACAAACAAAGAGTTCTATCTTCTGGGATATAACGCCGTGTAATCCTGAGACAGTGCAGAATATAGGCTCTTCATAAACACCGCTGTGAAAAACTTAGATCCTATACAACGAAGAAAAATTATTCTCAACCGACGTGTTTTTCCCCTGAAAAATGAATACCTGTTTTTCTTCATGGACAGCAAATTCTCTTTGCAGTGAAACGAAACAAAGCTCCTTCCCGCCACTCGTACAGCCACCCCTCGTCTTCGTACTGTGTTGTTCCTCGTGTAGCAGTTCATACCACTCAGGCCCACACGACATGTTCCGACACGAGTTTAGTTTGCAGAACAGCCAGGTCCAACAAACGGCGCTAAGGGTCCGTGGTTCCCCTTTGTTCAGTTCATCACTAGTGACATGGCGTGCGTAGAGCGTGGGTACATGTGTTTTGCTTTGTACTTTCCTTCTTACTTAACCTCTAAATACTTCCCACCGCGGCGGCCCGGGTTCGATCCCGGGTCTGGTCAAGTGGGATTTGTGGTGGACAGGTTTTTTCCGAGTTCTTCGGTTCCCCTGCCAATCTTCATTCCACCAATTGCTCCACAATCACCCTCACCTATCATCTGGGACTGGTACAATAGGCCAGAAGTGGCCGCAGTACAAGGGACTTAGTCCCACCCCACTAGCAATAAAAAAATAACCTCTAAATATTGGTTACGAAGGTATTTAGCCCAAATACATTGACCTCTCGTTCTTAAAATTCTTTTGTTCGAATTTGAGACGTCCGAACTGTAATGGATTAGAGCGTCTGTTTATTGTAGTTAAGTCGCTATCAACGTCACTCAATAAACCATATATAAATCAATGAAATTTTGGACAGTAACAGTAAAATTATCTCTGTAACAGACAGTGGAGGTCCATAGCGTTCTGAGACGTTGAGGCTAGCATATTTTCTAGACAATCTCCTCACAGATGGCGGTGAGGTTGTCAGCCTTACGAGCCTACCGTCCAGGAAAACCATAAGTTCGAGGGTTCGATTCACGATGTCACTGTATTTTCCAATTGACATAATCCTTCCAGCCGCACTATGACCCTGTGGTCGACTCAGCCTCTAACAGAAATGAGTACCAGGAATTTTCCTGGCGGTAAAGGGCGGCCTCACCGCCATCTGTGAACCTACTGTCTAGAAAATATGGGAGCCTCAATATTTCAAAATCCTATGGGCCTCCACGGCCTATTACAGGGAATTATCTCCAAATACCCATCCGATATTACGGCTTTGAAGCAGCCTTTATATAGTCAATAAAATCCTCGTTTTTATATAAAGCGAATGTTCATTACCGCAATGACAACAGCATTCCACAGGATGAATTGCGTTCGCTTCTCACTCTAATTCTTTAGATTTTCTTCAATACCATAATCTCGTCTACGACTGTTTCTTCAGACCACATTTTCCCTTTAGGCTACCTTACCACAGTCTTGTATGCATTTTACATCTCCCCCAGACTCGCTTCCGCCTTATCTTCCTACATAACATTTGGTGACGAGTATAAATCCTAAAGCCCGTAGCCATCTACTTTTCTGGGAACATTTGCTGTTTCGTTCAGCAGCAACTGTAAATGGCACCACTGTAACTCCTGCAGTTGCCATATCGTCCTCTTACGGGTCGGCTGAACGGAAGTGCAATTTGCCCGGTTAGCACATCTCCTTGATCACAGAACATCCATCAGGAAGGACCAAGCTTCGAACAATGTGAACTCATTCGTGGATCGACGTTGTCGGTAGTGGGGATCAGAGGGGTTTCTTTTCAGCGACTTTCATTAGTAGAAAACCCTGGATTTGAGTGAGTCACTAACACGAAGTGACGTAGAAAAACAGCTCGACAAATGCGGATATGGGTGCAAGTGTTTTAATGGTTGGAACAGCTGGTGCGTTTCCTCTTATTTCTGTTGATGACAGACCATTACACTAGTATATATAAACTGGCCACAGTGACTGTAGTCAATCCATTTTAATACTTTAAGTCATGATTATCAAATTGTAGGTCGCGACCACCCGGGGAGGGGGGCCAATCTATGTGACGGGGTCCACCCAGATCCCAAGAATTTTCTGAAGTATAATAATATTCACATTAAAATTTGTGTGTCAGTAAGTCAATAAGATTCTTTATACGTGTTTCGTACAACGTAAATACAGTTAATACTTCTATCTACGTCAAGACTACGCGTTTAAAAGTAAGGCTTGATGGGTTATGTGACGAGAGGTATGAAAAACACATTTTTCTTTACTGTGAATCAGGATATCTGGCCTGGTAAATTCTTGCTGGCCCTCGCCAGCATAATCAAATTTTGTTTACTGTCTTACGGAGCTGGAGGTCTTCAGATACTCTCTCGAATTGGGATGTCTGTTTGGTGGGGTGTACTAACACAAGTATTCGAACTGAAAAGTGATCAAGATCACGCGACGGGTAAGTCATGATAATATTTACATGTTCTGCGACAATAATTCCATAATGGGGTCTTGTGTACTTAATTGACATATTTTGGGAATTTTAACACTTTTCTCACTTTACCATCCGACGTAATCTAGTCTAAATTGTCAAAGAATCGCTAAATAATATGAAAACAATGGTTTATAAATGTATTCCTTCGATGCTATTATAAGATGGATATACAGTGATTTTTTTTTCCTTGGCACTACAGCCCCAGTGGGCCTAGGCCTACCTCCATGAACTTCTCCGTTCACTTCGGTTTTTCTAGATCTTACACATTCGTTAGGACTCATTGGGCGGGTGATCAGCTCGTCGCAAGACCTCTACCTGTAGACAAACACAGAAAAACGCACACACACAAACTAAACATCCATGCCCTGAGTGGGATCCGAACCCATGATCCCGGTTTCCGAGAGAGCGAAGACAGTACATGCCTCAGACCGCTCGGCTACCATGATCGGCACTACTGATTTGTAGCCTTGTAAAACTTGTTGAAATGAATTAATGCATTTATAAAAACAGAAATTTAGATGGACAAGGGAAGCTGAACTTCTGTAGACCGACTTCTAGCAGTAATTGCAATAAATGGAAAGAGAGACCATTTTTTGTGTAGAGTGATGGATCGCAGAACGAATTGAAATACCTATCAGATGCTTCATATTGAGTTATAAATCACATTTCCATTAAGGAATGATTAATTCATGAAACTACTTCGACCTATCTGCGCTCTGATTTTAGAACAAATAAAAAGAAAAACTTTGGGCATATTGTGTCTTAATGCGTGTCACATACGAAAACAAAATTACACTTTTAGATGCGAAGTATGAATAAACACGCTTGACTTTTTCATGGTGGCGTAGACTTGGACTGTGGTTTCTGTATCATGGTAATATGTAATTACAGACGTTTCAGATTAACCTGCTAACTCCGTGTTACAATATGTTACTTCTATTCGTTCATTGAAGAGTTTGTAACAACTCACAACACTACCTGGTCACAATTCAGGAGATCGGTCTAAAGGATAAAGTCGGCCGGAATGATATTTCAAGGAACTGGAAACGATGTAGCCCTTACTCGTTCAGATAGAGTGAAGAATTATAAGAACTCACATATAAAGGCGCTTCACAATACTCGTGCTCGTGCTCGTGCTCGCCAGGATTGTGCTCGTCTGGCTTTTACTTGTGCTCGTAAATCTTCGTCCACACTACTTCAGTTGCTCGCCAGGCTTCAGCGCGTGAGGATCCGTATATTTACTCCTAGTGTGTATAGGCTGTAGTCGTATTTTAATTTATTGGCTATAGTTTTTAAATTAAAAATTAAAAATTTGCTTCTGTCGTGATTTGTCATATCGTCCACATTACTCGCGAGCATAGCGACTCATATGAGCACGAGCACGAGTAATGTGGAAGCGCCTTAATGGCCTACGTATAAGCCAGAATCTGATGCGGTACTTACAAGCTAAGCTTCTCTCTCTCTCTCTCTCTCTCTGTTCCTGTTACTCCAACTTTGAGAATGGAACATTCCTGAAACGCTTCGTTTCGCTTCAGTTTCTTACTTCTAAGACAGTCGGTAGGACTCATTGGGTAGGGATCAGCCTGTCGTAAGGCCACTGCCTACACAAACACAAGAAAAAACGTACACAAACATTCATGCCTCGAGCGGAATTCGAACCCACTATCCCAGTCTTGGAAGGAGTGAAGACGATTCATGCCTTTGACCGCGCGGCCACTGTGATCGGCAACTTGGTTCATGCAAAAGAAATACTGAATCAGTTCAACATAAATTACAACACTTGTTACATCCTTAGTGAGTGTGCCACAATTCAAGGAAAAAATACGTAGCTTTATCCAGCCCAGTAAGCTTAAATACGGTCTGAAGAGTTCTGTGCAGTGAAACACGAAAAGGCTTTTTTTTTTTAATTCGAAAAAGGAGGTTTATTGCCGCAGACAGCCAGAATGTTCGTTCAAAGCTTCAAATAAATCCACTGACATTGCATAGCGATCAATTCATTCACTTGTTCCTTCAGGAGGAAATGCGGCCACTGACAACCGGCTAACGAGTTACCCCGCTGCGTTATCTGCGCTGCAGAAGGGCATTACTGCGACAGGAACTCTTGGAAACAGTAAAACGGAAATGACTTTGGAGTTCTTGTCAAATAAAAATAGAATTTTTCGGTTTCATTTCTTCGGTTAACGAAAAAAAAGAAGGAACAAAAAAAGTCATATATTTTAAGAGAAATGTAATTTGCTTTTATCCCTTATGCATGATACGAGCTGTGTGGATGAAGGAAACAGAAATTCCGACGTTACTGCGAATTATAGCGTAACGAAAGGAGATGACGAAACCGTCGATCAGTTATGTGGTACTTACACTGTCCCTCGCGTGATGAGGCCCATTTTATTCTGCCCTGAATACTGCAGGAGTAAACAAATATGTCATTTACAAGGCCAATTTATATAATGAAATAATTACTAAGATTTTTTTTTGCACATTCAGGCTCTTCAACTGATGAAACCTCATCTCACAGAAATGTCAATGTTTCTTTTATTCTTCAGCGGACATGAAAGATTTTTAGAGATGCATCAACCATATCGAGAATTTGATCAAAAAAGACGGTCCTGCCACGAGGAAAATTAAAAAGTGAGAAAGTAGCTGTAGGGAGAAAAAAACAAATGTACATTAGCAAAACGTAACACGCGCAAGATTTTTATTTTTCAAGAAAATAAAAAGATAAGAGTAATTTTTAACATATATGAAATTTATCTATCTTGTTATGTGAAAAAAATTCACCCCACTCGGACAGAATAAATCACTGTATTTTTATCTTTTTTTTTGTATTTAATGACATTCTTCTGAATGCTGTGCCGATATAAATATACTGTACATATAAGAAATACAAGCAGTAGTTATTTGCTATAACCTCAAATTTCCATAAACTTGCCAACATGGGCGCGCTCAAGCATTCTGATCAGCATACGCAAATAGCAACGTTCTTTAGTGCCATAATAAGTTAATAAAAAATTTTGTAAAATAATCGAATCGTGGCAAATCTGCACCGCGCTACCTCTGGTGAAATAAAAACAGGCAATGTCGCCCGAGGGGTCAGATCCAGGGATGAACAGAATCGATGAAGAAGCTTGAACCGAACGACAAATCCAAGAAGTTCCAGTGAATAGATAACAGATAAATTGAATAATTGAAACAGTCCTCCCGCTTCAAGAAATTATAATTCCTATGATTATGAGGATATAACTTGTACACTTGTCTTCTTTAAGCATAATTAGAATGAACAAGTCAAGGAGGATGAGGTGGGCAGGGCATGTAACACGAATGGGGGAGAAGAGGAATGCATATAGGATATTGGTGGGAAAGCCAGATGGAAGGAGACCACTGGGAAGATCAAGGCGTAGGTGGGTGGACAATAATAAAATGGATCTTAGAGAGATAGGATGGGATGATATGGATTGGATTGATCTGGCTCTGGATAGGGACCAGTGGAGGGCTCTTGTGAACACGGTAAAAAACCTTCCCGTTCCATAAAATGCTGGAAAGTTCTTGAGTAGCTGCACAATTGGCGGTTTCTCAAGAAGGTCTCAGTTACATGAGTGAGCGAATGGTTACAAAATCCTTTGTCCGCTTTTCATGTGATATGAAGTGATATTTCTGATGCCTCGAGTGACAGATCGACTTTGAAATGCTAGTCATATGTATTCTTCATATTTCAAATTAACTAACATAATTCCTCGTGACACAATTCCCCTGCATCTAATCTGTGAATTATTTTATTTTGCTTATAAAATTTACTACTGTTTTCACTACACGGTTTCAACAAATAGAGCCTGATTCACACTGTAGCGAAGGGATGATTGTTAGAGCTGCCTTGCCTGTGATCATTTACGATTTGCTTATTTCCTTAATTTAAATTTGAATAGTTGATAAATCATCAGTCTTGTAGCAGCTCGAAGTTCGTTTTAAAGTAAGCAGTATCTGTTGGAAACGTAGATAAACGTAAAATTATCCTTGTAACAGGCCGTGGAGGCCCATTAGTTTGTGAAACGTCGTGGCGGTGAGGTTGTTAGCCTTACACGTCATCCTACCGCCCTAAACACCCCTAATATTCCTAGCACTCATTTCTGTTAGAGACTGAGTCGACCCCAGGGCCATAGTGCGGCTGAAAATATTAGGTAAATTGAAAGAAATCCATCGGCTTCATCGAGACTTGAACCCGCGACCTTCCAGCTTGTAGCATAGTGCCTCAACCAACTACGCTACCGTGTGTATCATAGCCTCGCTAAATTAGTGGGCAGTAAAGAAAAACTCAGTGAGCACTGAGGCAGTAATATAGCCGTTTATGAGCCTGGACATACTGGTGAGGGATAACATGTGTCAGCAAACAGCAATGGATGGTCAGCCTCGATGTATTAGTAGGAAACGGCAGCAGCCTACACTCAAAGAGCAAAATATGTGTCGTCATGGTAACTATTTCGGAGCCTGGGTATATCTGTGGGACATAAAGAGATCAAGCAATTTTCACTGAGGCATACGAGTAAGTATGGCTGATTATGGTTACAGACTCTACTGCAGCCTTGATGGATTAACCAGGAAATAATACAAGTAAGCAGGCTACACTGAGGTCACGGTAACTATCTGTTTCAGAACTTCACCTTGTTCATGGAAATAAGATCAACATTTTGCACTGAAAGGAAAACTGTTACATACGAACAGAAAAATGACTGCAAATTCTGTGCACATGGGATTAGTTTCTCAGACAATGCTGGGCTATGTTCCAGTGTATGGTCACCAGGAAGGCTGCCACAAATCTACAAATTGTATTCTTTATATAGCAGATAAAGAGACGCATGAATTTACTTTTCAACTGCTGGTGATATTACTGTAACGTGTATAGCTAGGGAACGGCGCGATAAACACCTTCTCGCTTAAGGTAACGCAACAACAGGAAGAATGTTTATAGTTCGTTGGTAGGCAACAATCAGCACGCCAATGGACTGGCGAGATTGTTATCACGTTTCTTGTTTTTGTGTGGTCTGCGCCACGCAACAATAGAACTGTGTTTTCTGTGCGTGGTTCGTGCCTAGGGGATATGAGAGAATACGGGAATGGGAATTGACTTCACTTGAGTTCGGAAGTTCCAAGGGAACAGCAATGTGGCCAGAAGAAGAATTAGAAGACTTAGTGTGTAAAGTTACGTGTGGTATAGTTACAGTAATCTTGAGAGTGTAAGAACTAATTGTAGTAGTTACAAATAGTGAAGACCCAGTAAACCGATTCACCAATCCAAACCCACGTCTTAGTCACTGAAACACTGTAACAATTCCAGAACAGAAATTTCATCCGGTAATATCAACTTAGCAATGAGAGCTTAATAGAAAAATATTTTCAACATAAAACATTAAGAGTGGTTCGGAAATACACCATGAAATAAAATATGGTTACTTCAGCTTCACGAAAAATAATCATACATCACATATGTTTTTTTTTCAGATTCAACTTGTAAGTTGTCATTATTTTATATACTTTTATTTTAAATCTCAAAAGGGCAATTTCCACTAGCTCTTCGTGGTGGCAGTGAAAACGAATTATGATGTGCGATGATTTTCGAAAGATGGTTTACCTTAGGGTAGTTACGTCACGCTGTCGGCTCCACGACGTCCCATACCGTCAGCACCGCGCAGTGCCACTCGACGCAACGCCTCATCTCGCTGCGCGACAACTGTTCACAAGACGACGGCACAGCCAGGACTGCAACCCGCCGCGCTCCTCGGCTGCTGTGTACCGCAGCTCGGAGTGCGCACCCCGCATTGCTCATGTGTTACGCAGACGGTATCACGCTTCTTGAACTGAAAGGAACGGGTATCCAGTACTTTAAAATACATTTAACTTATCTGTTATTATATAATACGCCACATTACACTGGTATGGATCCATATCGGTAGTTCAATAACTAAATATGTTCCTATATTTAACTGTCTGATGATGGTCTTGTACCACCGAAACATGTAGCACGAATAAAGTTCGAATTGTAAAACATTAAAAGCGAGTATATTTGTTGTGTTGACAATTAACCTAATTCCTACATATATTCATTATATTGTGACTTGCTTACTAAGTCAGTTAATGAATTGCTTTGCCAGTTGAAATATCCATGTGACTGTCTGTCAGCTGGTGGTTAGTTGATTAGCTGCTCAGTAAAAAGCCTCTTGTTCAGCTAGTCAGATGGTGAATAAGTCGGTTGATTGCTTCATTAGACACACAGTCACTTCAGTGGGTTGGTGGGGGAGCGACAATTATGTCAATCTGATGACAAGTTGGTCTGTCCCTATGGCCGCCAATTGGTTACTAATGCAGCTCTTTATTTATCTTTCTGTCTATTTACTAATCAGTTGGCCAATTAGTCAGATAGTTAGTTACTTGACTGGTTAGTTGGTCAGTTGTCTATTTGACTAGATTGTCACTTAATAAGCTGCTCAAATTGGCATCCGGTTGGATAATTAGCTGTGTACAATCTCTCAGTAGTAAGTAGTTAGTTGTTTAATTATTTACTTATTTACATACATCGAGCCATCTTTCTTTTTCTGTATTGGTTCATGTTCTCTAGAATTCATGATGATTTGCACCATTCTCGAGTAACCTCATCTGAATATCTGTTCTTTCTGACATCATAACATATTCAAGTATTTAGTTAGATTTTGGGTTAGATAATTAAACTCAAGTCTATCTTTTGAAGTGAATATTAATGTCCTTTCAACCTTATTCAGAGAGTTGAAATTGCAGAGATACATCTGATTCATTTCGCTGCTGAATTCAAATAGCTTCTATTGAATTTCACATCTGAAGCGTCTTATTTGAGGGGGAGACACGATATTAAGTTCTAAACATGCGCTCAAACGAACTCATAATTGCTCACAATGCAGTTCTTTACACCACATTACTGATTCCAGGTAGATAAATGTATAAATAGCTGAGCCATTAGTGCCTGAGTCTAGCCTTTTTGAAGTTGTAATTCTTATTTCAAAGTTGCCAGGTACTGAACAAATTCCAACAGAACTAATTCAAGCATGGGCTGAAACACTGAGTGCTGAAACCTTTAAACTCATTAATTCTGTGTGGAATGTGGAAGAACTGCCTGCACTGTGGCACTGTATACATACACAAAGAGTGTGATAAAACTGAAAATAGTAGTTATCGAGGCATATCTTTGTTATCAACTACATACAAAAGTTTATCCACTATCCCTTACTAATTTTTAAGTCCATATGTAGACATAATTATTGCGGATCATTGATGTGGGCTTTCTAGATATGAGATCAGCTATTGATCAGATTTTTCCTCAGATTATGGAAAAAATGAGAGTACAATGAGACAGTACATCAGCAGTTCATAGACTTCAAGAAAGCTTATGGTTCAGTTAGGAGGAAAGTACAGTATTGTTCAATATTCTCATTGATTTTAGCATACCAATGAAACTCCCCTCCAAAACCTAACCCTCTCATCAATATTTTGTCTGTGTGTCTGTAGGGGTGTGGGAAGAACATTCAAAAGAAGATAGCAAACAGGGCAATGGTCCACTTAATGTAAGGTGTGAGGTATCTTGATGAGGACTGTGTGTCCCTAGGCTGAAATTGAGACAGTATCATGTATGACATCCTTGAGGCACCTGACAGCACTCCACTGCATCTATGCCTTCCATTCATATGGTGCAATGCTGGTAGTGACTTCTTACATCCCCTTTATTTGTGGGACCGCACATAGATGTTAAAGGCTCTGTAACAAGGCTGGACTCCCTTGTCGGGATATCCTTACAGCAGTGGCCTGGGAGCTCTGACACACCATTATGGTGTACTGGTACAACAAGCAAATATGCAGTTGAGAGTTCTGCCAAGGGTAGGAGCAAACAAGTTAGAGACATTTGCCTGCTCTAACATGAAAGACATCTCTCTCTCACAAGCTAACATTTCTAGCATCCCTGCAGAATGAGGTCTAAGATACAGCCTCAGAAGTAGGTAGGCTTCAGGCAGAGACTAGGGAGCCCGGGCATACACAAACGGGGAGCAACCATGACTGGGACCACTAAGAGGCCAAGGTCTCAGCATAGCACCCTTCAGAAAGAAACAGGCCTCTGAAAAGGTTCAGGGACTATAGGAAGATAAGAACCTATAAGGATATCCTGATCAACAGAAAGATAGATATCCTCAACAAAGAATACCCTAAGGAAAAGCTGAGAGAAGGGGAACAAGACCTCATCCCAGAGGAACTGGGTAGGGAGTTTCATGGTATTCTCAAAGGAGAACCATCACATATGAGATGCTTTAAGCTGGAGGGAGGTGCATGAACTGACCAACAGTCTGGTCAATGATTCATTAGGGCCATTGAAATAGACAGGCTTGATTTGGGGGCCAATTTGAAAGCTATGGATGACAGGAACCTCCTCAGGTCTGTCAAACTGACTCTCAGAATGGACAAGTTTGACAAAATTCCTAATGAACTGCTGAGGTGGATTAAGGGCCTCAACCCAGGTGTTAATACAGAGCACTGGAAGGTGCTGTATAGGCTACCTGAACCACTAGGCAAGAGGACTGTCCTTCTTATAAACTAAGATTTCTTAAAATCGTGAAGGAAACTAGCTATAAGATATTCACATGACAGACTCAGGGGATAGTTAAGGTACTGGGTGATCCAGAAACAGGGCTCAGAAATTACGAAGGAGGATCAATGAACGCAAAATCCCGAGGATCTGATATTGAGAAGGAAGTGGCTGCTATGGCTACTCCCTCTGATTTTCACATCACTAAATGGAGAAGGATAAGAGGAACTGCTTCAGGCCTGCTCCAGTTGACTGGAGGGTCTATTTAGATAGAATTCATTCTGCTGGGAAAAAGAAGAGGAAGGATCAGGGGATGGAACCGGACCCCTCCAAGTAAGACAAAGGAGCAAAAGGGTAGAAGGAAAAACCTAACACCATGAAATTCCTTCAACAAAAATGTGATTAGCCCATGGGGTTAACTTACACCATAGCAAGACTGGTATAGCAGTCTTATGCCTGTAACTTGCTGTGGGACTCAGGAACCCTGGATTTATGGGGACAAACACGAAGTTCAGGTAGCTCAGGGGAACAGTTCCTTCTGTTGCACTCAGCGTTAATACAAGATCCTGTATTTATGTTAGGAAACACATTAATGTCTTACCTTTGTTGGAGTTCCCTTATAGGGATACGACAGAAGTCAGGATAACACACGTACATGGAAGGAGTTGTACAGAACTCGTCACCTCAGCATATTTTCCACATGACTCGGACAAACCAACATCAACTAAGGAGTCAACAGATGTCATCAACTCCTGCTGTAGCAAAAAAAAAAAAAAAAAAAAAACAACCCATCAGTATATGTAACTGAATGTACACCATATTCTCATATTGGGGGGGGAGGGTACAGGAAGCAACACTGAAGGAGAAAGCATTTTGAAATATGTGGTCAGTTTAAAATTGAATATTCTTAATTAGTGTAATAAGCTTATGTTCAAAATCCTCAGCAAGGAGGAGGTTGTTGATTTTTAGACTAGGGACCAATGAAGCAGGGAAACTGGTAAGTAAATGGCGTAATGAAATGTATCTGATGAGCCTTCCACATCAGGCCACAAGCACATTTTGTTTCATACAGATAACCTGGGGAGTGCTGTCCATCTCTTAACATGGAGCTCTCTCCTGGAACACGTTGTGCAGGTCTACATAAATTGAGAAAAATATTTTAATAAAATACAAAATACTTTTAAAATTCATAAAATAATTATTTATTTAAAAACAATCTTACAAATAACAAATATTTTAAATTAAAAAATGGGTAACAATTACATTTTGAAGCATATAAACTGCAAGATTTTGTCAAGAATATTCCATACAGTGAGCTGATTCTCCAGTGATTCGTGATAAGTTCTGGCAATTTACACCATTGATAGCATTAACCAGAGAACATTACAAACGATGGTTTGAATAGTGCAATGTCATGGCAAAAGAAATGGCTAAGAGTGTTAGCACCATTGAGCTACCTAATAGTCAGTACACTGAGACTGGAAAAGTAACTCTAAAGGAGCTATTCAGCCTCCACTTTCCAGACTCATGGTAGGCAGGTGATTCTTATGATGGACAGGAACCTGAACGTACACAGAAACAGAATAAACATGGGTAACTGGGACATGACTGTGACCTGTTCAGTCACAATTTCGATGGGCTTCAGGTAATTTTAAACCAATGAAATCAGTGGGTAAAGATTACATTTTTCAGCAAGGGTGGATTACACACAGATTTACTGGGTTTCTGGACTTTATCCATAGTCCGAAACTCTAGGTGTGTTCTTGTGTCCTCTATTACCTAGAATTCTAGATGATGGAAAAGTCCAAAAACCCAGTAATTCTGTGTCCTTATGAAGAGCCTTGCCTATAATGTTGAAGCCAGAGCCATCCTAACTGAAGTCCTCCTACATCTTTCAGTTCAAACCATGTAGAGCCAGACATCTCTAGTCTATGCCTAGCTAGAGTTGGGCATTGAAAAAGTATGTAGTAGGAGGATTCCTCCTCCTGCTCATAATATTTAGTTGATGCCACACTGAATAGCATTTAGACAACAACCGAACTGCCAGCATGCATTTTTCGTGTCCTAGGTCAATAGGTCCTTATTAGGTCTTTCCACTACCTCATACATGTTATAGCAGCCCAATCTTCAGAGTGCCTCCCCTTCATGCATGTTTAAACCTTGAAGCTACCATTATTCTGGTTTGGAACTGAGGAATGTACTACTCAGTCCCCATCTAACCAATGTATCTGCATCCTAATTACTCTGAACCTGTGACAAGGGAAAAGTGTAACCATAGTCTTACTAGTCAGGATGCACATTGCCTGTTGACATTCCCACATAAGCTTCAGTGTCATCCTTAATTCTTTCTTAATGGCCTACAGAGCTGCTTGCTTCTCTGAGCATGTATACATATGTTCACCTTTCCTATACTCTGCTTTGCACAGGCAGATGCCATAAATTTTCTTCCTGAAACCCTGTGGCATACACAGAAGTGATAAAGATAACTTCTTCATTGGTATCAGCCCAACACATCTGCCCCTGACCTCCCAGTTATCCTGGATCCATCTGTATATCAAACTACTCCTTCGGGAAGAAGGGTCACAGGCTAAGTTGATATCCGATGTTTGCATGACAGTATTCACCTTTAAAGGAGATCCAAAAAGCTGTCATTGGTATCGTATTATCCTGACTCATCTGAAAGACAGACTCTAGTTCCATAAGTCAGGCAAGGATCTGGTCATGACCTACATCTGAACTCCTTACTTACTTATGGAGCTGAGCCCTTCTTGAGGAGAAGCCAAATCTGCAGCTACTCAAGAATTTCTCAGCATTTCATGGATCCCGAAGATTCATTACCATGTTCAAAAGAGCCCCCCACTGGTCGCTATCCTGAGCCACATCAATTCAATCCATACCATCCCATCCTATCTCTCCAAGATCCATTTTAACATTGTCCACCCACCTACGCCTTGGTCTTCCCTGTGGTCTCTTTCCTTCAGGCTTTCCCACCAATATCCTATATGCATTCCTTTTCTCCCCCATTCATGCTATGTGCCCTGCCCACCTCATCCTCCTTGACTTGGTCATTCTAAGTATACTTGGAGAAGAGTACAAGTTATGAAGCTCCTCATTATGAAGTCTTCTTCATCCTCCTGTGACTTCATCTCTCTTCGGTCCAAATATTCTCCTCAACACCATGTTCTCAAACACCCTCAGTTTATGTTCCTCCCTTAATGTCAGAGACAAAGTTTCACACCCATACAGAACCACAGGCAAAATTATAGTTGTGTATATTCTAATTTTTATGTTTTTGGACAGCAGACGAGAAGACAAAAAGTTCTGGACTGAATGGTAGCAAGCATTACCCGAGTTCAATCTCCTCTTAATTTCCTCCTGAATCAGGTTTTGATTTGTTATCATTGTTCCCAAATATCTGAACTGAGCCACATTTTCAAAACATCTGTTTTCTACCTTTATGTCATGATTTTGCCCTGCACTTTGGTGACGAGAAAGCAACATATACTTAGTTTTCTCTGTGTTTACTTCTAGACCAACCTCCTTCATTGTGTATGCTCCACTCTATGATGCACAGGACCAGAAATGGTCAACTTGTACTTAGGAATCCCAGAAGGCTTCAATAGTCAAATTAGTTTTGAAGCATTGGATTAGACACTTTAGTACTGGCTGGTTCTCATACATATTTCATAATCGAGACTCATGATACCATCATGTGAATCTCTCCCTCCCTCCCTCCATGCATATGTTTTAGCTAATTCTTCTGGTAGTTTACTGTAAATGGATTCTTGCTGTTTATCACTGTACTTGATAAAAATTAGCTAAATTTATGTTGAGGTTATGGTAAATTCTCAGATTATGATTCTGTCTTCTGTTTGACATCAAAATATGGAGGTTTTAAGATATGTGACTGTTGAGTTACCAGAGTATAGGCATTGTAGTCATACCTAGTTTGGAGGAAATCCTTCTACAGAATCAAGAATAAATTAAGTTTTTACCTTGAGTTCTGATGTCTCTGGTATGCTGACAGTCACATGATGATAAAGAGTCACAAATAAGAAGTTCATGTAAGCCACTATGAAATCCATTATTATATTTCCATCTACATTATTTGGATTACTTTTCACATGATTTTGGAATATAAGGTCTCTTAAACTTGGAAACAAAAATCTCTACTTTTTGCTAACAGTAGCAATCCTGATTTGAGCCTCCCTACACACCATGATTGTTTCAGATACTGAGCCCAGACTGCTGCACACATTTCTGGCCCATCCTCAAGACAGACAACATTTCAGGCATGGTACTAATTTTTAGATGATATTTTTGCCAGTGCATTGCTGAAAAACATGCATGGCAGCCTGACACCTACAAGCAAGATGTAGCAATTTGTTAAGTGAATGTTTGAGAGATAATCAGAAAATACTGATATCCAGTCCAGACTGAGAAATTTATTTTCCTTCTCCTGTCAATTTCCTCTACACATCCACATATTTGAATGCACTAGAATTATGATAATATGATGTTCAAAGTATTGATGTTTAGTTTTTCTGAGCCACAGATATTCAACCATTTCTGCTTAAAATCTGCTTGATAAACAAGCATAAGCAGTAACTTCAAGTTCAGGACAGAAGCAAATATAGTGACACTGTGGTAGGCAAGAGGAGGGTGAAGCCTGCTCATGCATTGAGATTCATGTGGCAGAATTCTTCAGGTGTTTGATGAATCCTACATGAAAATGTGGTGTGTCCACAGGTTTTGAAATGGGGAAGTGAAATGTCTCAAGTTAATGTAAAATTTTGGCATTAATTTGGAAAATTGGCAACAGAAGTGCTGCAGACCATGTTAAATAGGCCTCTTCTTATCATGGCATGGCACAACCACAAAATGTAGTTGAAGGAAATGATCTCCAGATATAGAAGGTAGCTACAAATATACTGAATAAGCAGTTGCACACAACGAACAAATAGTCAAGCTTGGGAATTGGGTGAGTGATGAACAACTCCTCACTACAAAAATACTGGCATGTTATGAAATGTTACACAGGGTCTCAGACCTGAACAGATTCTTTGGAATGACATAAGCAATAGGATGTAGACATGAGATGTAGAATTTGGAGTATCACAAGTCTCAAAACAACAGGTTTATTGAAAAGGGTAGCAGGAGAATAATCAAAGTAGGAGTTAGATTATTAGAAGTACAGGTGGTCAGATGTTAGAAGAGTGACACTGAATCAGTGTACAAATATATTGTGACATGACTCATGAAAGCTGGATTAGTTCGCTGCTAGCAACGTCTCTGTAGAAACATTCCCACGGAAGCAAAATCGCAATAGTAGGAGAGCTGTGTTTTCTGTGAGGGCTTCCCTGAGGCTATACAATGAGGCATTTGGGCAGACACTTGACGAAAGGTCAAGTGTATTCATAAGAGACAAACCCATCTTCTCGTCAGAGAGGATGTTAAATAAGGACTATCAGAACAAGAGTTCAGTTGAAAAAAATCTCTGGTAGTAAAATATGGTCACGAGTCCCAAGGAACTCGAACCCAAGAAAGACTGCGCTGGCAAGGGCCAGCAGCATATACAAAAGACAGATCCGTCCTCTCATCAGAGAGAGCACCCCACAAAAACAAGACTGTAACTGTGAAACATTAATAAATATTTGGTCATGAGTCCCAGATGGGACTCAACACCAAGACTTACTGACTGACTGACTGACTGTCAGTCGCAATGTAACTTTGACTTTGACTGAGTGATAGAATTGAGGAAGGCTCTGGAGGCGGCAGTCAAAGTTGATGGAGAAGATAAGACATAAGTGTGTCATATAGTGGTTTGTGAAGTGCTGTAACAAGTTGTGTAGGTGTGCAATAAATCCGCTCATCAATCAGAAACCCGTCTATAAGCCATGCACACCCCCAAATATGTGACAATATATTTTTCTATAAAAAGGGAAATACTAATCATTACTTAGAGACAGGTTTCCTTTTACAAGAGAGAATCATATCATAATCTAAGAGGATCAAGTTTATTAGTGATAGGATATGTATGAAGTAAGAGGTACATAGTGTGATATTCAGAATGCTCATGTTCCAGCAGGTTGAAAGTAAGGAGACAAGGACAGCTTCTCAACATTTTAATAGAATATTTTAATGTTAAATAAGGAGAGAAGATGTCTCTAGACTGAGAACTAGGAATAAGAAATACACATGACACAAATAATTACAATTGAACTGGTGTAATAAAATTTTGTTATCATAAAATCTATTCTTTGTGAAGTGTAAAATATTCTGACATTGCAACATTTGCTAATACACTTGGACTTCTGTTCATAGTAAAACATGCATTCAGGTTGATCATGTTTTGATAGAGAGAAGGCAGTATTCAGGTAAACTTAAGAGTCCAGTTTTTTCAGAGGAGTTCACAAGAGCCCACAAATGGTCCCTATCTTGAGCATGTCCATTTTCTTTAGTTTAGGTCGTTTATCCAAAGAATCTGCCCAGGTCCGAAGCAATTTGTGACATTTCGTAAGAAGCTTAATTTTATGTCGAGGATTTGTTAGCCCAACCCCAAAAAATGGAGGACCACCTCTTGTTGCCTGTCTGCAGCTGCTTATTCAATACACTCGAAGCTTCCCCCCATATCGGGAGGCCTACATGTCATGCCATAGTGACAAGGGACCCACCTAACATGGATTTTAGATTAAATAAGATATTGAAACAAGTCACTTGGGGGCGAAGTCGTGTATGGAAGTTAAGGAGTGTGTGATGTGGGATGATCTGGTGAAAGGTAGTTTCCAGTGGTAGGATTTGCCTTGGTGGTGATGCATATTCGAGATGCATAGCAATATGGAGTGTCTTAACATTTCAGTGGACATCGACTGTGCAAAGAATATATAACTATGTATTACACAGCATCTGAGTGTTTCTTAAGTTTCTTGTTCTCCTTAGGTCTGCATTATTAAACATAAAACATAAAAGTAAAAGTATCCTTGTAACAGGCCGTGGAGGCCCATAGGGTTTGTGAGATATTTAGGTAAAGTAAAAAAAAAAAAGTAAAGGTATCCCTGTAACAGGCCGTGGAGGCCCATAGGGTTGTGAGATGTTGAGGTTCCTACGTTTTCTAGACAATCGGCTCATAGATGGTGGTAAGGTTGTCAGCCCTACGAGCCGGCCGCCCTTCACACCCAAGAACATTCCAAGAATATTCCTGGTACTCATTTCTGTTAGAGACTCTGAGTCGACCCCAGGGCCATAGTGCGCCTGGAAGGATTAGATCAATTGAAAAAAAATTCAATGTCCTCACCAGGACTTGAACCCGCAACCTTTCGGATTGTAGCATAGTGCCTCAACCAACTACGCTACCGCGTGCCCCATGCATTATTAAAGGTACAGGAGAGTATATCGACCGATACGACGTTACTGAATCCTGAAATGCGAGCGAAGAGTGTTGCAGCATTGTGACCAATATTAATGTAGACCTACTATCCCAGCCTTTGTCTGAAAAATTGAGGATTGCCACAAAAATAATGTCTGGTTCGACAGTCAATATTCGGTTCTAATTGTGAACCTATATGGTCAAACGAATGAAACATGAATGTTAACTCCTGCTACATCTCTGCCTTCGGAAGACAGCCAGTTCGTCAATACCCAGTTAACCAATATGTCAGTCAGATAGCCTCCTTCATATTCCCATTCTAGTTTACTTGGCGCGGACCCCACCCAGAGATTGCTGTAGGTGTCGCGAAGTGTGGGCCGATGCAGACTGGCTATACCAGTGAGCTACCCCACCACAACTCGTTATGGAAATGGGACGAACCCCCTCTCCAACATCGAAAAGAAAGCCCACATAAAACTTTGTGGCGGAGTTAAAATAAGCTTCGACAGAAAGGTGACTGCCTTACATAGATATACCGCAAAGTCGGTGACTCAGTGAGTAACAGTGCAGGTAGGACTGGCACTCATACAGATAGGTGATTAGGTTCGTTGTTCAATTCAGTGCCATCCTCTGTGGCTGTCGTATCAGCCACGGAGAGACCCGTGCCTCCACTGGCCTAATTTATCGCGATGTGTTGTCGCTTAGTCACACTGGTGTGACACAATTTAACCCAGGTCATTCTCACAGGACGTCCTAATTACGATAGGATGAAGACTGACAATAATAGAGAAAAAACTCCGTGGCCTGTAGTCCGTAAGCGAACAATAAACACCCAGCGACCGCCGGTTGTCGGCGAAGTTAGTGTCAAATTTTGCGGATGGAGGGTGCCACATGGTCAACGCAACGGATCCCCATGGCCGTTAATCTCGGTTTTCTAGACCGGAGCTGCTATTTCCTTGAAATAACTCCTCAGCTATTCTCACGAGGCTGAGTGGACTCAATTCCAGACCGATTACTTCTCAGAAAATCTAGTAGAGTCTGGAATCGAACCCGGGACCCCTGGATCTGTAGCCAGGAACTCTGACCACTAGATCACAGAGGCGGTCTGATAATAATAGAGAAGACATGGATAAACCCTATATATGACAACGGAAAAAATTTATTCTTACAGAGCAAATAGAAAGAATGTCTACGCAGAAAATCAGAGACCATCATGATTTGAATTATTTTATACGAGGAATAACAGATATTCATAAAGCTTTTAAATACTGGTTAGTAGCTAGAAATTGCATGTAACCTATTCTTGAAAGGCGAAAGAAGAAAATGTATCTCTCGCTCTCTCTCTCTATCTCGAAGCTTTTCTTCTTTAGAATTTTCCGAATAGTTCAGCGCTCCCAGTCGCTTTCTCCATTGTTTGATTTTGCGCAACTTTGTGGGAAGTTATGCCATTGCAAGTCCACAGATTGAAGGAACCAAGACGAAAGTACCCATGCCCTTGACGGAACTCGAACCTACGATCCCGGTGCTTGCTTGACCTCAGTTTAATTGTACCTGAAACCGCGTAGTCACAACGATCGGCTAATTATATTTATCGCTATAGGCCTCTAAGTATTAAAATCTATATTCAGATGTAATAGTATTTAAGAGCAAAGAAGGATGGAACATACTGCTTCATTTCCAGTGTTTAGGCATCAACCGCTCTAAAATTGAATTCAAGAGAAAGGAAAATTGGCTATCCTGACTGAGGTTTTCTTCATGGTTTTCCTCACTTCCTCCAGGAAAATGCCGGGATAGTACCTAGATTAAGCTGCGACCGATTCATACCAAACACTGTGCAATTGGTCAGCGCCCGATAGTGATAATCAGGGCCCGGATTTTGATGACCTGAAAATATTTAAAAAATTACCTATAAAATGACCGAAAAATCCAGAAAAATGACCTAAAATATGACCCAAAAATGTAAAATGCAGGGCCCGGATTTTGATGACCTGAAAATATTTAAAAAATGACCTATAAATTAACCGAAAAGATCCAGAAAAATGACCTAAAGGAGAAAAGAAAGAACACTTCGCTTCCATGTTATTCACATTTCAGAAAACATATGAAGAAAAATTCCCTAAAATGTCCAAAAAATGACAGGAAATACCCTTAAAGTCCAAAAATTTACCAAAAAATTACACCAAAAAGAAAAAATGACCTTAAACCTAAAAATGTCAAAAAAATGACAAAAAATTGCCTATAAAATTTACATTTCTGGTACCAGCAGCTAATATCCGAGATTTATATATTTAAGAACATCGCATAGGATACAAGGAAAAAAAGATGACATGTCATCAAAATCCGGGCCCTGGTGATAATAAATAAATCTTCTGTGCAAAGTGACAGAGCAAACTACGGTCAGCTGAAGTTACAACCTGTTAAACAATCAAAAGAAAGCATCTCCCATCTACCTTACTTGACCTAAGTCACGCCACACTCCACCTGTGAAATAGGACCAATACAAATCTTTATAACTTTCACCTTGTCCTGCAATCTTTCTGGCGTCCAATGAGCCATCCTTAGCAGTTATTGTACAATACTTATCCCGAAAGCATTCTAAAAGTCCACCCAATCACCATCCATACTATCCCAATGAAGTTCTGAAGGGTGGCTATGGATAAAAAAGTGCCTAAAGCCAGTTCTAATGACCGTTACAATATGTTTTATTTAAATATGTGTTCTTCTAAACTGTGACTCTATCATGAGTATCGTAACAAAGCTTAAGAAAGGGAGCAGGGTTGTTAAATTCATGTTAAGGCGAGGCAGGTGGCTGTCCGTGGTGGTAGTTTCAAATAAGATGTCACGACCGTTAGAGTCGAAATGTTTGATTTCGCCCTTCTAGCAACAAGTCAGTTGCTAACAGCACTAGGTACCAGTGTGGGCAGACACTGGAGGTTATCCGGTCTGACCGACGGGAACCTCGCTGCCTCATGAGTGACACATGGCTACAATACAGATATTTCTGCAGGAGAGTTCCACAGAGACGTTCATCTATGAGAACTTCGACTTCTTACAGAACGTCACATCGAACTGGCAGCACTCCTGCTTCGCACTTGGGAGATTTCGGTTCAAAACTGGCCCGGAGACCTGTTGTCCTGACTGAGGTATTCACAGTTGTACTCAGAATCTCCAAGAAAATGCAGATATAGTAACTCAAATCGCTCCCTTCCGCGTAATTTCAAGTCATTATTCACTAACCGATAGCTCAGTCGGTATAATGACTAGGGATGTTGATGAAGAATCTGGGTTTGGTTCACATCAGATGCAAGAGATACAACTCTTCATCACAGCCGCCGGACCGACTCTGATATCCACCCAGCCTCTGGGAACCGGGGGCTCTGTCCCAGGAAATATGGGACCGGGTCGTGAAGCTAACCATTCTTCTGCAGTGTACCTGTAGTGCGCAGGTCAAGAATGGTAGGGCTGTACTTCCATTTCCTCATACGTCTTCATGGCGTGGTGCTCATGTATAACATTAACGTTATTCACTGGACACTAATTAGACTGGGATACTTACAGCGTTGTTAAAGAAAGCTTTAATATATACTTCAGCCTCTTTTATTTGCCAGGTAAAGCTATCCTTCTAATAGGCCTTAGAGGTCCACAGGGTTCTGAGACGTCGAGGCTCTCACATTTTGTAGACAATTGGCTCATAGATGGCGGTAAGGTTGCCAGTCTTACGCGCCGGCCGTCCTTCAACCCCAGGAAGATTACTGGTACTTATTTCTGTTAGAGGCTTAGTCGACGCGAAGGCCATAGTGCGGCTGCAAGGATTAGGTCAATTGAAAAATCCAATGACCTCATCGGTATTCGAACTCGTGACCTTCCAGCTTGTAGCATCATGCTTCATGCACCTACGCTACCGCGTGCCCCACTTTGATATAAGGTCAGACCTTTATTAAGCCTTTACCATAATCGTTTATCGTCACAAACATAGGAAAAATAAGGCATTCTAGAGGGATTCTCGTCCAGAAGCTTAGCTTCTGAGTTGCTCAGGACCATGTCCGGCCCCCCCGGACCGTCACACTGACGTGTAGTAGAAAATTTAGCTTCCAACTTTTGAAATTAGCGTGTTCGCAGGAAATCGGGTTGCGATTACTGAAATTCAGAATAATTTACAAGCTATATATTACTTCACAATTTTCACAGAGCCAAGGAACACCTCAAACACTGAACACAGGAAGCAAGATTTCCATTCAGTGCAAAATCTGGACACGCAGACCACACCATGTTTTGTCTGTATGACAGCTCATAATCTTATAAGAATCTGGTGCCCAGAGCCAGTATATGTGTATGACTAAATAATTAACTATGTAAGATTTGAGGCTTTCACGGCGGTGACTATGAAGAAAGCAGTCTTCNGCTCCTTACATTACAGTTTTTAAAAGAAACTAGTTCTCGGCTGATGGGTCAAAAAGTGTTCAGTCTCTGATAGGACCCGAAAATATTGCCGTGTTGTCATGAACTCAAAACTTGTTATAAGTAACTCGAAAAACCCTTATATTTCCCGAACATCTCACCCTTATTTTACATTTTATTTTAACGAAACTTGCACGTTTTTAAAGGTAAAGGTAAAGTTGTCTCTGTGCTTAACTAATTAAGCACTACACCATGCAGGCGTATGGGGAGTCGAAGTATAGAGCCAAATTTTCTTGACCTATGCACTAGCTGGAGGTGAGTTATCAGCTTCACGCCCCGGCTGGTTTAGCCCCGGGGAAAGAGCCCCCGTTACACATTGGATAGGAGGTTGGGTGTAGCCCAGAACCGGTCTGGACGACATGGAGTAGAGAAAAGTCTTCACCTTACCGGGACTCGAACTGCGACTCCTCGGTCGTCCAGCCCGTAGCCCGTGGCTACACCGACTACGCTATCCCAGTTCATAACTAACTGAAATCTAATAAAAATTTTCAGATACGTTTTCGAGAAAATCGTCATTTCGTCTTTTGGGACAAATCTGAAAGTTGCCTGTTTTTGCAGCCAGAATATTCGGATTCAACAGAGGCCAGTCTGGGGTAAACTCTTGAGTACCGAAATATCGAGTAAAATCGGTCCAACAATTCAGGCACTAACGAGGCGCACATCCATACAATAGGACAGGAAGACGACATTCCAGAATCCAATTTTTCGTTTTCATGGGGCTGAAAACATGCACATCCGACACAATCCAGAGATCGATTTATTTCATGGCCATAATATACACTCGTAAGCAAAGTAAAGGTATCGCTGTAACAGGCCGTGGAGGCCCATAGGGTTGTGCGATGTTGAGGATCCCACATTTTCTAGACAATCGGCTCATAGATGGCGGTAAGGTTGTCAGCCCTATTCGCCGGCCGCCCTTTACACCCAAGAAAATTCCAAGAATATTCCTGGTACTCATTTCTGTTAGAGGCTGAGTCGATCCCAGGACCATAATGCGGCTGAAAGATTAGGTAAATCGAAAAAATCCAATGACCTCATCGGGATTCGATCCCGCGACTTTCCGACTTGTAGCATAGTGCCTCAACCAACTACGCTACCGCGTGCCTTCAGTATACACTCGTGGAGAAGGTGAAAACAGGTTAATTCATATCTTGTATCTGTTAGAGCGATACAAAATGTCTTCGCATTATCAGGGGTGACTGCATCCCCCTGCAGAAGATACATATTCCTTTTTAGACAGAAACTAGGACAGACAAATGAGTTAAATACCTGCAAGCTGACGTATATTGACTGATCTGGGTACCCTTTTCAGTGTTCCCCATAAGAACCAAATGTATAATTAACCAACTTCATGGAGATGAGCCCTTTTCGATAAACTGCCAGTTGTGCAGCTATTAAAGAAGTTCCCAACATTTTATGGAACTTAAAAATACAGAGGAAGATTATTTCTCCATAAGCCACTCTCGCACTATGCTGGTCTGAGGGCAGTAACTTGTTGCAGTGTACTGTAACTTACATGTTAAAGCGCGTGGGCTAGTTTATGGGCGTCCATATATTTACGTATCCCTTTCCATTTTCATGTTATTAATCAGCAATCAGTATCTGTTCTCCCACACACATACACACACACACACACATGTAGCTTACAATCACTCCATTTTTTCTTACCTTATGCAACATCTCGTCATTAATATACCTATCGTCCATGATGAGACGTGTCGAGGGGTGCACTGAACATCATGGAGGATATTTTGAGCATTTATTACTATAAATGTACTCTTTCAGCTATAACTCACATCTAAAATGTTTCCGGACACATATTAATAGTTTTCTTGTTTTTATATGGGGAACCCGTTCCCAAAATTTATACGCAAATTTCAGTTCCATACAGTTATATTTTGTGGTTTATTTTGTGACGCTGGCGTCGAATAGTAGAATGACTGATGAATAATTAATTGGAAAGGACATGCAAGGAAGCGGTCATGGCCTATTCTAGGCACTGTAACCGGGATTTTCCAAGAGGCACTGAAGAGAACCAGAAAAGATATCAATCGGTATGACCGGAGTCCCGCTGAGATTCGAAAGAAGTACCTCACGAATACAAGCCTAGGGCATGACTGCTACGCCCAAAACATTGCGTTAATAAAGAAAATGCATACCAAGAACATAATGACTATCTTTGGTTGCAGTGCCGGGCTTTCGAGTTCTACCAGCAGACAGTTTAACGTACTGGTTTGTGGGAAGGGATAGTTAATCAGTACACTGAATTGTGACAGGGGTTTCATTCCAACCAGGAATAGAATTCTTACGTCACTTTCTTCACCAGTCCGGTTCTGGGGCACACCCTATCTCTGTCCAATGAAAAAAAGGAGTTCTTTCTGAGGGCGTAAGGCAGCCGGAGGGTGAAGCTAACCACTCATCTCTGTCTACTGCGTGGAAAATATTAATGTAAGAATATATTTTGAAATATTTTACTTTAATTGTAACATTTATTGTATAAAATCAAATCGTATATCAAAGACCGAATTGGTGGGGGGTTGGCCATGTAAGTTAGTCAAAAATAATTTATTTAATGTAATCGTGATAAGCCAACTAACAATTCCATGGGGCAGAATCATGTTTCAGGAGCTGTCATTCAACAAGTCAAGATATTCTCCGCCTTATGTGAATCACGAAGTTTCTTTATCGCATTCACAACTGACAGCCTCTAGTCTCCATCTTGACTAGACGAATGCAGTACACACCCTCATACCCTGTTTCTCAACACCCATTTCAGTACTATCCCCAAATTTACACATAGATCTCTAAGAGGTCTCTACTTTCCAAGCTTTCCGAATTAAAGTTTTCACGCATATCTCATCTTTCTCACGAATGTTACATGCCCAGCCAATCTCATCCTCCTGGATAACCATCCTAATAATTGACTCACTTATGGAGCTGATCCCTTCTTGAGAAGCTGCCAAATGTTCAGCCACTCAAGAACTTCCCAACATTCTATGGAACCCGAAGGTTCATTACAGTGTTCACAAAAACCCTCCACTGGTCCCTGTCCTGAGCCAGATCAATCCAATTCATACCATCACATCCTATCTCGCTAAGCTCCATTTTAATATTGTCCACCCACCTCCGTCTTGGTCTTCCCAATGGTCTCCTTCCTTCCGGCTTTCCCACCAATATCCTACATCACTCCTCACCCCCATTACCATCCTAAAAATACTTGGTATAATTTTGCCTCTAGCCACTCTGGAGTAATGAAATCCTTAGTACACATATTTCGCTTTCATAGAGCTTCCGTTAATGGAATTTTTGTCTAAAATATGAGACATCATGAGAACTGTGTTATACGTGTATACGAGTATTTCCATTTGGTGAGAAAACTAACAAACTACAAAAGGTTAATTAATTTCGTTCAGTGTGATTGATGAAGTTTTTTTCTTTTTAATCTTGTATCCTTTACATGTTTCAGTCCTATATACCATTTTCATCTTCATCAATCACACTGGACGGAATTAATTAACCTTTTGTAATATTGTTAGTGTGACGGACCAGAATGAAACAAATCAAAACTAATAAACTAATTTACCTATGAACATCAAATCTGGCGTACATAATCGGATGTATCAAATTTCTGCAAAATATTTATTATGTTTGTTAAAAAGTACTAACATGGAGGTGGGGCTTACTTATGAGATTATCTTCTCGAAAGACACATGCCCCATCACGCGCTAGGACTGGTGCCGTCCGTTGCCGTATTAGTAGTACCTTAGACCAGTAGTTCTCAACGTTTATGAGACCGCGGCCCAGTAAGTTCTTTTATAAGACGAGGGCCCAGTCCCAACAAATTTACTCGTAAATACCTTTCCAGTTTTGTTAAAGTTCATGCATTAAGCTAATTATAAAATATTTATTCATGAAAAATACTTAGAAAATGAAAATGACAAATTCCAGAAGAGCCTCTCGCGGCCCAGTATAATTGATGCCAGGGCCCACTACTGGGCCGCGGCCCGGCGGTTGAGAAGCACTGCCTTAGACAGCCATGACGACAGGTATCTACCCACTCTTCTCAAATTCACGATATAGCCCATTTCTAGATGCAGAATGTCTCCTTGGGTGTGGGACGCAAAACCGTGGACTCAGTCACGAGTGCAGTCAGCTCACTCATGACGCAAGTGACATGCTGTGTGACGCCGAAATAAGGATTCTGGTCAATTGCCCTATTTGTTCATCTCATTTCCCCCACCCCCCGTATTACCCTCTGCACTTTGATTTCTGGTACGAGGAATTTTTGCACCCACAAAACCATAGTTATAATTTCATGAATTATATTTTATTATTTTTTTATTATTGCTAGTGGGGTGGGACAAAGTCATTTGTACTGCGGCCACTTCTGGCCTATTGTCCCAGCCCCAGGTGATAGGTGAGGGTGATTGTGGAGAAATTGGTGGAATGAAGATTGGCAGGGGAAAAAGAAGTACTGGGAGAAAACCTGCCCCGGCGCCACTTTGTCCACCACAAATTCCACTTGACCAGACCCTGGATCGAACCCGAGCCGCCGCGGTGGGAAGCCAGCGACTAACCGCTTGAGCTATGGCGCGGCCATTTGAGTTATATATAGTTCTATATATGAAGCACAGTAAATCATAATACTCAATAAGACATTCAGAAACCAAAGGTCTTAATCTGAAACTTGTTTATTTCATTGGAAACGGATTTCAGGTTTCAACCCCCTCAGAGAGTCTGGGATAATAGATACATATTGTCGGGTGTAGGGGGTACGCGTGACGAAATTAACGGGTTCTAGTTCGGGTGTTAGGATTTATTGGCACTTCGGTTACAACCTCTCTTAACTGCAATTAATACAGCGCTATCGCTGATTAACACAATTTACAGTTCACCGTTACACACGCACTAGGATCTCCGTCTTCACTAGTAATCTCCTGGCAACGGATCCCAACACAGAAACTAACACTTCAAATCACTGTGAAGTCTTCTTGCAATTTCTTGTTCAATCGCCCTGGAACCTCGGAACTCAACTAAAAACTCTTCTGGACTCTCTACTACACTGCACGGTATTGCACTCTGCACTAATCTAAGTCAAAGTCACATTTCGACTGACGGTCAGTCAGTCAGTCAGCAAGTCTTGGTCTCGAGTCCCATCTGGGACTCATGACCAAATATATATTGCTGTTTGGCAGTTACGGTCTTGTTTTGTGGGGCGCCCTCTCTGACGAGAGGGCGGGTCTCTCTTTTCTATATGCTGCTGGTCCTTGCCAGCGCAGTCTTTCTCGGGTCCGAGTCCCTTCGGACTCGTGACCATATTTTACTGCCTCAGATTTGAGACTTCCCATTTCGTCGCCTCTTACGACTCGCAGGGTCACGGTGGAGGTATTCTACCCCGCCTCCACACAGGTAGCACTATCTAAGATGCAACAGGTCTTCGTTATGCAGGCTCCGCACGGACTACACAGAAAACACAAGTCACGTCATTCCTAGCCAGCGAGTTCGTTGGCGCGCTGACTGTTGCCTAGCAACGAGCTATAACATTCGGACCGTGAGACACATCTTCCATTGTTGCACTTTGGAACGTGTTTACGTGTTGCCTAGAAACGCTTTGAGCAAATTCGTATATAGATACATATATATATATATATATACCCCGCACCGTAGCTCAAGCGGTTAGTCGCTGGCTTCCCACGACGTCGGCCTGAGTTTTAGCCCGGTTCTGCTCATGTGGGATTTATGGTGGACAAAGTGGCACTGGGGCAGTAAGCCAAGCAAGGAACAGGCATGAAGCAGGCAGCAAGCAAACAGACTACACCATGTTACGCCTCAGAAGCTAGAATTCTTCATAACCACTGCCGTGATAAAACACGCTGCATATTTTTCTGTTTAGATATTGAAACTGATAATATAGATTGAAACTGACTAAGTGTTTTTCACGTTCTGAGATTTAACTATATTAATTATGTTACATTGTTAGAAGGAATATTGATGTTCCGGGGTACGCAATAGCATATTTGGTTGAGGCACTATGCTATAAGCCGGAAGGTCGTGGGTTCGAGTCCCGATTAGGTGGATATTTTAATTGACCCAATTCTTCTAGCCGCATTATGGGCCTGGGGTCGACTCAACCTGTAACAGAAATGAGTACCAGGAATATTCCTGGGAGGTAAAGGGCGGCCGGCGCATAAGGCTCACAACCTCACCACCATCTATGAACCCATTGTCTAGAAAATATGGGAGCCTCAACGTCTTACAACTCTATGGGTCTTCGCAGTCTGTTGCAGGGTTAGCTTTAACTTTTAACGTAGTCAACAATAGGACTTCCATTGCCTAGTAGCAGGCTGCTAATTTTCGTAGCGACGGACAAAACAAATAATAAAAAAATGAGCGAACCTTTTGAGGTGGTGGTCGATATTCGATCCAGGAGATCCCAGTCGCGAGAGATTTGTCACACATACGTCGTTCAAGGAGTTCAGTGTGTGAGCAATGATTCATCATTCGCCATTCGTCACAGTGGATGAGAAGACACTCGTGGTGCAGTAAGGAATAGAGCAAGTTGTGGACAGTCATTGAATGTGAGCTGCCATAATTGATTGTAATTGTTAAGAAGTGCCAATAGATCCAATCATCGAATCCAGAACCCATTATTATTAGTCACGACAACACCGATATGTGATATTTTCGTGTCAGGAATGGTACTGCCGTAAATCTGTGAAAGTGTGTTTGGCGAGTAAAATCAATATCAAATATTTTACTAGAACAACCATCGGCAAAAAACTCCGTGGCCTGTAGTCCGCAAGCGAATTATACCGACCGAGCGACCGCCTCTTGTCGGCGAAGTTAGTGCCAAATTTTTGCAGATAGAGGATGTCTCGTGGTCAGCGCAATGAATCCCCACGGCCGTTAATCTCGGTTTTCTAGACCAGAGCCTCTATTTCCTTGAAATAGCTCCTCAATTATCCTCACGAGGCTGAGTGAACCCAGTTTCATACCCACTACTTCTCAGAAAATCGCAAACATGAGTAAATGTAACAGTAAAAATCAAAATACTTATAAAATATGCCGTTACAGTGTCCTCTTGCCCGACCTATACCACGCCATTCGCCGCTGTGCAAGAGGGAAATGCATGGAGCTCTTTTTGTGACGTAAAACATAGAGTATGGAACATTGTTGATGTTGTAACAAAGGTCTCTGTGGCTTTAGTTCAGCGACAAATTGGCGCCAGTAAATTTGCACAACAAGTAGCAAGATTACGATCACAGATTATTATCTTCATTGAGTACCCACAAAAAGAAAAACGATGCTGTAATTCTGACAGACTTAAAATGCGTCACTAATTAGAATTTTAAAAAGTAGTTTTCCTGATACGAGCAAGTGAGCCACTCGTAGTTTAAAAGCGTCCGCACCTAGGAAACAAAGGTTCCGTCGGTTTTTAAAATGCTGTATTCGTTGGCCTCAAGGATAACGGCTTCGACCTACAAGAAAAGCCAACACCCAATCAGTTCCAGAAGTATTAAGGCGAGTGTTGCTTCACGACGTGTCACGCAAATGTGCGATATGAATGGGAGAAAGTGCAAGTATATGTCGACTGGCCAGTTCCAGGAACATTTGCTTTCCATTGCCGTAAGACGGTACAACAATAGTTCCTAACAACAGAAGTAAAAACGAATTTTCAAACTCACATTTTAGTAATTTCTTTTATATCACGTGTTGGTGATTCCCCCAGTCCTTTCTACCGATCTATACTGCCTACCTAGGTCTGAACTGGAGCGCATGCCTGGTTCTGAGAAGTCCATACTTGCAGGAGTGGTGGAAATGTGTTACTTACAGCGATACTACGTGACTTGTCCATAAAGTTAGGTTAGAACACGATTGGCACTACACGCCATCCGTTTTGTCCGGCGTATTCCATAGTGAGTTCCAGAGAATTTAACGACTATTATTCATCATAGCACCGAACGTGCTAAGAATATTATCGTAAATTCTCAATGTGTGAGTCAGTATTAGTACACGCCGATGTAGTTGTTAAAATATTAGATTTTGTATTCATTGTCTTATGATAACATTGTACTATGTATATATTAATATACACAAAACACATTGTACTAGTGGTTTCTAATTGTATTGATATCCTTCTGAAGATGGTCAATAACACCGAAACATGTCAGAGGATAAAAGATTAAAAAGGGGAAAAAATTAATAAATCACACTGGATGGTGTTAATTAACCTTTAAAATAAGTATGAGTTCTCGTCAGGAAAATATTGTAGACTCTGTTTGCGACTTGCTTCATGCTAGTTTCTTGCTTTTCTTAATTTTCCATCCTGAAAATGTAGGCGATATGTTCCTCCGAAACGTCGATTGGCTTTCAACCCACTACATGGCGTTACATCGCAGAATATGTAACTCTTCCTAAACTCAAATCCTGTGTAATACACGAATTCGCCTGAAGAGGCCGGGAATATTCTTCCTCAGAGGCGACAATAATCCGGCATAGATTCGAGACAGGTTTCTCCCGAATTCGAAACGAAAGCATTACACCACCATGTGTGCCCACCCTACATGACGTGGCCACACACATTTTGCAACTGTGAAGATATTATTTGCAAGTTTCATTTGCTGCAGAGTTTCTGATGGGCATAAACCGTCACTACACTGCACGAGTTATGTGTATATTCTCGATGGGCTTAATAAACTGTACATATTACAACACTGCTTAGATATTTCCTGGTTAAACCGAAGTTGTGTCGGAAATTATCCTCTGTCTGTGGTGTCTAATGCATACATGACTTCGGCTCAAGTCCCGTTTACTAATATCTATCTCTCTATCTATCTATCTATCTATCTAGCTAGCTAGCTAGCTAGCTAGCTAGCTAGCTAGCTAGCTAGCTAGCTAGCTAGCTAGCTAGCTAGCTAGCTAGCTAGCTAGCTAGCTAGCTAGCTAGCTAGCTAGCTAGCTAGCTAGCTAGCTAGCTAGCTAGCTAGCTAGCTAGCTAGCTAGCTAGCTAGCTAGCTAGCTAGCTAGCTAGCTAGCTAGCTAGCTAGCTAGCTAGCTAGCTAGCTAGCTAGCTAGCTAGCTAGCTAGCTAGCTAGCTAGCTAGCTAGCTAGCTAGCTAGCTAGCTAGCTAGCTAGCTATCTACCTACCTATCTGTCTATCTATTTATCTATCTATCTATCTATCTAGCTAGCTAGCTAGCTAGCTAGCTAGCTAGCTATCTACCTACCTATCTGTCTATCTATTTATCTATCTACCTATCTATCTATCTATCTATCTATCTATCTACCGACACTACATACCTACCAACCTATCTATATATCTATCTACCCCACGTAGCTATCTATCTACCGACCCAACCTACCTACCTACCTATCTACCTGCCTGCCTACCTACCTACCTACCTGTCTATCTATCTATCTATCTATCTATCTATCTATCTATCCTACCTACCTACCTATCCATCTATCTAAGCAAAGTAGTAAGAAGGTACTTGCTGAAGGAGCGGTTATAGTAACGCAGTCAATACCGTTGCCGATATTCGAACCCGGGTTTTCTCGAATGGATGCAAACGGCTCCACGACGATCCTTGGCAGATCTATAACTTGAATCGCTGCAAGATGACGAAATACCAGCTGTTAGTCGCCTCAGTCGGGTGTGTGGGAGTTTCATAAAATGCAATTGGGTCAATGCCGTCCTTCTGATGCACACGAGGCTACATGCTTACCGCTGGACACACACTTGCTCCTTGATATGCAATTTATGGAACAGAAGCTAATATTATTGTGTCTATAGATACCTTTCCACGTTTTATGAACTCCATTTTGTAGTCTCCTTTCCCCATATGAGCATCACTATGTTTCCCGTAACTCATACATCGACCGATGGAGTAAATATGAACAGAGCTCCACCAGAGTTCATCCCACCCCCATAGGTCTACTTCTAATTCCCTACCATCAGTAATTTGAACATGGTGGCTGTGCGAATTTCTAGGAGGCACTAATACTAATGCCGGTCACAGTAGAGTGCATGCTTCATGCGCAGACGAAGTGCACATTTAAGTACTAGTTTCAAAGGTGTATTTATCTTTTCATAGCTCAAGCGGTTAGTCGCTGGCTTCCCACCGCGGCGGCCCGGGTTCGATCCTGGGTCTGGTCAAGTGGGATTTGTGGTGGACAAAGTGGTGCTGGGGCGGGTTTTCTCCGAGTACTTCGGTTTCCCCTGCCAATCTTCATTCCATAAAATTCTCCATCATCATAATCACCTGGGGCAGGTACAATAAGCCAATCAGTGGCCGCCGTGCCGAGTGGACTCAGCTGGACTCCCCCCGCCCACTAAGCGAATTAAAAAAGTGCCGGTCACGGTAGCCGAGAGATCTAAGGCAAGAACTGTCTTCGCTCGCTCTGAAGCCGGCATCGTGAATTCGAATCCCACTCACGCCATGGAAGTTTGGTATGTGTATGTGTTTATTCTGTATTTGTTCTGTGTTTAGCTAGAGGCCTTGCGACGAGCTGATCACCCGTCCAAGGGGTCCTACCGTCTGTAAAATTATCAAAACGAAAAAAAAAAAGAAACGCGACACTGCAAGGTACGTATAAGAGTAACGGAGTATGTAAGTAACACTAATGCTGCTTAATGAGGGTTCTTAAAGTTGTGTATATTAATATAACTGATATATGAATATCCCGGGTGAGTTTCACAGTAGACGAAGCGCCAATGGAGCAAGTTTCCTTCAGGTCTGTTAGGTTTTCCACAGATGATCATCATTGCATCATCTATCATCGCCAGCTGATGTGTGCTATAGAACTAACGAGGCAGCACATTTTCACATCCCCGATCTTGGGATTTTAATCTCTGACACAGCACATGGCGGGCTACAGACTTAGGAGTTTACATGTTTCACTTAGCCTTATGAGACTAGCGATTCCTCTTCATGAACAACAGCCTCTATACGAAGGATCAGAATGGGCCTATGTATACGTATAGTGTACGTACGTTTGGGACAGACAAAGGGGGATCATCATGATAATGAATATGCTGCACGCCATTCTTCGCCCGTTACTCTTCGATGGATGAGACATGCGGTAAGGTAAGGTAAAGCTATCCCTGTAACAGGCCATGGAGGCCCATAGAGTTGTGAGACGCCAAGGTTCCCACATTATCTAGACCAGTGTTCCGCAACCTTTTTCTACTCGCGGCACACCATGAACTATCCATGACTCAACACGGCACACCAAAATTTTATTCCCCTCAAAAACGCATATCAGACAATTAATATAAATACGTAACGTGATCAACTTATTACTATAATATTATTATACTGTTATTCTGTCATTGAACAGAAAACGACTCATGCGTTTATTAACAATTAATGAACTTTAATTCACTGTAGAGTGTAGAAAATGCATTTCTATTACTATTAAAGTAAGTACAGTAATTCTACTCATACCTTCAATGTGATACTTGCGCCTGCGTAGCTGCAAACAGGCGACATCCGTTGTGGAATCGTTGACAACGCAAGTCTCATTTCTTCATCGATGGATTTGAGCCGCTACCTCTTTGATGCCTTAATTTCAGTTAACGTCGAGAAGCCCAGTTCATACAAATATGTAGTTGAAAATGGCAATAAAACATTAACTGCCATCTCGGAGATAGCCGGGTATTCACTCCTTATTGCGAACCAAAACGTATCCAATGGAACTTCGAGAAGTTTTAGTTTCAATATTCTGTCTGCTTTTAAATCTACGAGTTCCTATGGTATATTAATCGGAAGATGTTCTGAATTCGCAACGAATGGATCACGAACCCAGTCGAAATCTTGTACGCTTTCTCCAAAATACTTACTGAATTTCTGCTGCAGCATTTCTAAATGTTCTTTAATTGTGTCCATCACCACTTTATTGCCGTCAGCAAGTGGCCATACAGTCGGGGGCATCTCAAACGACTCATCTTTATTCTCTAACTAGCAACCAAAATTTGCGAACTACTTCAGAGCACAGCTGTGATAGAATTGGAAAATTGTAAAACGAGGGATCTCTACTCTTCAAACGGAAGAAGTGACACTATACCGACTTATTTTTGAAATATATTATAATTTTAAATGAAGTCCAACAATCGGTGGGTGCATCCTTACAGGAAGAAAGTCATAAAGTTGAGGAAGCTCTAACTTCTAACAAACAGGGCCAAATACCAAAACAGCGTTATAAAAGACAGGAAAACCCATGCTAATCCTTGCAGTTTTAGGGAAAGCACGTACACAGGACATGCGACAAGCATATCAAAGAAGCTGCGTAGATGCGAGAAAAATAAAAATAAATCAATAATGAAAACTATGATCTAATAACAACTGTGAGTAAATAATTTTCGTTTAATTTCTTAGAATACAACGTTACTGTACAAAACAAAACGCAGCATGTAATAAAGAATAAACAAGCATCATCCTATTTAATCAGAGCAGTGGCTGAGAATAAAATACAAGCATACGAAACACGGTAACTGGGATAAAATAAAACGAATAAAATTCGACAATTAATTTCTTACAATAGGTAAAAGTTCGCGTCACACCTTTCACCTTGTGACGGCACACCAGTGTGCTGCGGCACACCGGTTGCGGAACACTGATCTAGCCAATCGACTCACGGATGGCGGTGAGGCTGTCAGCCTTACGCGCCGGTCGCCCTTTACCCTCCCCCCTTCCCAGGAAGATTCCTGGTACTCATTTATGTTAGAGGCTGAGCCCAATCCAGGGCCATAGTGCGGCTGGAAGGATTAGGCGAATTGAAATAATCCACCTCATCGGAACTCTAACACGCGGCCTTCTGGCTTGTAGCATGATACGGCAGTAACGAAGATTACATCAGGAAATGAACTGTCACTGTTGAGATTCAAGTTCAGTTGAATTAATACATGAAAGAGTTCGGCGCAGCGGAAGTTTGGTTACGCCTAGTAAAGAGGAACGTTGGCCAGCGAGAAAATACTTTACATCCACGAGGAATGAAAGATTGATCGCAGGCACTCACATGCCGAGACAGACAACAATGGCCAACGGAACTTGTAGCCGGGCAATCCCAGTTTGGTCTCTGGGCTTACATTGTTGTATGCGATCAGTTTATTGTGGCAGTCCGGGTTTCGAAGTGGAGAATATGTGATTAGCGTGTTAGTGGTCCTCCGTAAATAAATATGCCATGTTCACTTGCTACATGGTCAAGGGACAGAAAATTATTAGTAACTGGAACGAGAAATGCTCTGACCTGCGGAGCGGGGGAGTACAGTTTAGAGTCTGTGACAGTCTTATGGGCCAGCTCCTCATAGATGGTTACACTCATGTGTCTTTAAAGAACTCCATGTATAATTGTTCTCCCTTTCTACGAGGGAGAGTCAGTAAATAGGTCACAAAATGGAAGTAAACAGCTGTAATGGACTAATATGTTTGGTTTGTGTATCACTAGGTAGCAGTATAGTCCATGCGCATATTCAAAAGTTGGTTTTAGTAGTCAAAATGGCGACAGTGTTTGAGGGTGCTCTTCCGAAGGTCGAATTCTTATGTGTGTTTCTGTGGGCAAATAATTCAATGCAAAGGAAAGTAAGTTCTGTCTCTTTGCAACTCAAAATCCTCCGTACAGTCGACTTGATTTGTCACCCACACAGTCTGTGCAGTGTAGCTCCTCTTTTGTTCATTAGCTTTCTCTGTAGTAGTATCTATAATAAGTGAAAATTAAAATTAATGAGGAAGGCAAAATCGCCGAGAATTAACATAGAAATTCACTGTTTCACTGTAGTTCCCTCAGTCAGAAAGATGTTAGTTTCCGTAGGCTGTGATCTCCGGTCGTGACAAGGAAGCGCGAGTACTCCCGGTATGCCACGTTCCTGGGCGTAATGGAAGGTTCGCGAGCTGAAGAGAAAGGCTGAGCACCAAATATGGCGGTCGCAGCGCCTCCTGGCTACAGCGGATGATAACTGGTGAGTCAATGCGACACGCCGGTTAAGGATAACGAACAGACGCGGCCTTCAAGTCGTTGTACCTACCTGACTCGCTATTTGTTACGTAATTCTTGTGCACATCTACCGGAGGAGAAGGCTCCGCATAGGCCAGCACACAACATAATTGTGGCGCTCACACGCCAGGGCTTTCAGTAATTGTAATAACCATGCTGCCAAGGTCTTCCGATCTCTTTGGTTTGGGAGGTAACTAGATAGGACGAGCAATCACATTACTAATACTGAGAAGGATATAAAATTTGAGTTCATATGCCTTGTTTAACGTTGTCTTCTGTAGAGTCAGATGGCAGGGCCATTAGTGAACGATGGTTTGGAAATAATATGTAGGCTAGTGGTGATTGCCGGCATGTACTGTCTTCGCTTGCTTGGAAACCTGGATCGTGGGTTCGAATCCCACTCAGGGCGTGGATGTTTAGTTTGTGTGTGTGTGCGTTTTTCTGTGTTTGTATAGAGGTAGAGGCCTTGCGACGAGCTGATCACCCGCCCAAGAAGTCCTACCGAATGGGTAAGATACAGAAAAACCGAAATGAACGGAGAAGTTCATGGAGGTAGGCCTAGGCCCACTGGGGCTGTAGTGCCAAAGAAAAGAAAAGTGGTGATTGCCTAATTTGAGACAGGACTACTATCCCTTCGTTTGGCTAGAGGTCCTGAGAAGAAACACCAAAACTCTCAGTCGAGATACCGGTCTCAGGACCCAAATCTGAACACGGACGTCCCGAAATGGTAAGGTAAATTTTGAGTTATTCCTGTTCTTAATTAGCTAAGCACCATTCCATGAAGATGTAAAGAAGAGTGGAAATATAAATCCGCCATTATTAGGCTGGGTACTAGATAAGGGTGTGTGGTCAGTTTCACGCCCTAGCCGCTTTATCCCCTCCGAAATAATACCCAGTACCCATTGGATAGGAAGCTGGGTGGACCTACAGTGGAGACAAGACAAATCACATTCCACTATCTTGAATCAAGCTCCGGCCATACAGCCCTTAGTACATCACTGTACCGACTAAACTATCCGGTTCCTTTCTTCTGAAATGGTTATAAAAATAAAAAGATTATATTCAGGTTATACTTTCTACCGTTCAGTTTAATATATTTGTCTCCCCATCCCACCATCTAAAAACAACATACCAGTATACGTAATAATGCAGGCCAACTCCCTGTTTTGAATGGGTGTGAAACTTGGTCTCACATCATGAGGAAAAGTGGGGGTGTTTGAGAACAGGCTGTTAAGGGGAGTATATAGAACTAAGAGAGAGGGTGTAGTAGGAAGTTGGAGAAAATTTCTATTTGCTGGCAAACAATTAATTATCATTTTGAGATATACAGTGCGCACTTGATTGCACGCACTGTATAAGTCATCGGCTTTGATAATAACAGATCAACATCTGGCCCTGACGGACATCGAACCACTATTCCCCTGTCGTCCAGACTGTACCGAGTGAACTGAACAAAGTTCTACGCTGAATTGTAGAAGAATTGGGCCATCATAACTGTGGACATGAACGTGCAGTAAGTCCTCGCGACAGAATCAGAAATCACACGCAGACAGTGGCATGAATCTAGCATAACAATGGAAGCACTCCCACTTTGTCAGGATGTCGTTAAGGCTGGCTGCACTTACATTTTTTTCATCGCTCAAGCGTTTCCTCGAATATATCATATTGCTGTTATTCGTAACCTGAACGAGTTCCTACGCCTTGACCTTTGTCGGCAACACATACCGAAATGTCTGCTAGTGCCGTGGGTCGATTGCGGTGGCCCTTGTCCAAAATACGTATTGCCACGCATCCTGGTAACGCAGCAAGTATTTAATGGGTTCCGGATTAGACGAAGCTGTTTAATGGATAAGTCTTTTACAATTATTGAAAATGATCTCTCCCAGACGATGCAACCTGACTAGTCCTTCGTCTCTCGATTTTCGTCTTCATTCCGTTATTCTTGTCTTCAATTGATATTCTCTTCTATCTTCTGTTTTCCACTCTGTTCTGCTCTGTTTTGTTTGGGCTGTTATATTCATCAGTCGGACCGCCTAGAAGACACTTTTTTCAAGAGTTCCGTTTCGTGTGTTCTATGCACCGGTAAAAATGTAAGTAAAGCTATCCCTGTAACAGGCCGTGGGGACCCATAGGGTTGTGAGGTGTTGAGGTTCCCACATTTTCTAGACAATCGGCTCATAGATGGCGGTAAGGTTGTCAGCCCTACGCACCGGCAGCCCTTTACCCCCATGAATATTCCAAGAATACTCCTGCTACTAGTTTCTGTTAGAGGCTGAGTAGACCCCAGGGCCATAGTGCGGCTGGAAGGATTAGGTAAATTGAAAAATTCCACCTCATCGGGACTCCAATCCGCAACCTTCCGACTTGTAGCATAGTGCTTTAACCAACTACGCTACCGCGTGCCCCTCTTCGCATCGGTAACTAGTGTATTCGTTACCGCGGGAGCCGCACTAGTTCTGGTTTTCGTTTCCGTGGTGACGTATGTTAAGCATGCGTTGTCGCGTGAACATGTTTAATTGTCACTCAGACAACGATGCGGAACCGTGGATACCGTGCCGTTACCTAACAAAGGACGCCCGCTCCGACTCAGATATTATGGCTTTTAGGCGGCACGCCACAATATTTTGGGAAAATCAGTTGCCCATGGGGGGGGGGTTACACTTCACTTAATATTAACTTACAGTGTAATTTGCGGTGGCAGCCTCGAAGGTACAAATTCTTGTCGCGCTCGTAAGCTGCTGGTGTGATATGTCGTCACGTTTTATAAATAATCCTTCCACGATGTGTTTCGATCCTATGAGGTCATCATCAGGATGTGTTCGGCAGACTGCTTCAGGCTGCTGAATGTACAAAGCCGGAAGTGTACTTATAGTGTATGACTTTTGTTTACTTATCTCCAAATCGCATGACTACCGGTAAATCTGTAGGACCTCTCGGACATAAAATTTAATCTTATGTAAATTCCGCAAATTTTTCGTCGTAATATATTTCGCACCAAAACGTAAGTGAAAAACTCTAAGTTCAAAATACACTAAGACTTTTCTCTATGTCATTTAAAAACCTTACTTGCATCGTGATTAGGCAGCTACTGGGGACATTTCTTTACTCAAAATTAAATTTGTATATCAGATATTTTGCGTCATAAAACGTTCTAGATCGAAAAAGTGTTTTCTTATTTCAGGCAGAAAGATGTCGCCTCATTGTGGGCCTGTTACGATAATGTAACACATTCACGTTTGACCATGCACGGGTAGCTCTCAGCCCATACCCGCCCACTTCCTGCATCGCTGCAACAAATCACAGCCTATGATAGATTTACCGCCATCAAACCTCAAGTCCATGCATGAGATCATCTTCGCTTTTTGGGTACTGCCTTTCTGACATATACAATTTATGTATTTAACAAGGCACGAAGTATTAGCATAAACATGCCTGGTCACAGTTCATTCATTCATTCATTCATACTTCCAGTTGCTCCTTCTGGAACACAGAACATCTGCCAAACGCTTCTTTTCACATCAGCTTCTTAGGCTTATAGACAGTCGGTAGGACTCCTTGGACGGGCGCTTATCTCGTCATAAGGCCGCTACATACACAGAACAACACAAATGCAAAACAAACGTAGACAGACATACATGCATCTCATGGGATTCAAACCCAAGACCCCAGTGTCTGAGAGGGCAAAGACAATTCATGCCTTAGACAGTATGACAACTATGGTCGGCACACTTGTTCACATTACCTGGTCTATTTCAGGCTAGTGTTCTCTGTTTATTAAATTTTAGGCCAGTTTCCGAAAAGAGAAACAGCTGTTCAGTTAATCTAGTCCCAATTTTATTTAGGGTGACAGGGAGCAGTGCCAACAGAGGGAGCGAAAACATTCACATTCGGGATTGGCGCAACATAAGTAACACAAATTAAAGTAGTAACTTCACCAAGCTGACTGACATTTGATTCAAATTCTTTGAATTTCTCTTGTGATTAGAAAATCGAATACTCTCTATTGTTTAAGGCAGTAAGTAAAAGTTAGTGTAAATGTATCCCTGTAACAGGCCTGGGAGGCCCATAGGGTTGTGAGATGTTGAAGCTCCCACATTTTCTAGACAATTGGCTCACAGATGGCGGTAAGGTTGCCAGCCTTAAACGCCGGCCGCCTTTTATCCCCCACGAAGATTCCTGGTATTCATTTCTGTTAGAGGATGAGTCGATCCCAGGGCCATAGTTGAGCTGGAAATATTAGGTAAATTGAAAAAATTCACCTTATCGGGATTCGATCCTGCGACCTTCCGGCTTGTAGCACAGTGCCTGAACCAACTACGCTACCGCGTGCCTCTTATTTAAGGCAGTAAGCTAATTAAAAAAAATACGGCTTCTTAGCGATTGCAAATGAAATTACGTTGCTTTCTCCTTCACAAAACCCACGACTCTGCAAAACGGTTTTTGCATACGTGTAAGCTTATGCATTACCCTGAAACACCGTTTCACATGACTTTCCCGCTCGAGTGTCTTACACCTTCAGTATTTAGTCTGACTAGTCCTGTGCTGGAGAATTTGCTGTACCTCACCTTGTCTGCTTCCAGAGCAACCTACATTAGTTTCAGGAACAAAGTTTCTCTTTTCTATTTGTCACTGGCTCTCTCCCGTCCTTTCTCCTTTCCTCGCCCCTGCCTTCCTCATTTTCTTTTCTCTGTTCTCATTTTAATGTTTCTTGCTTTTCTAACTTCTTACTCTTTACTTCTTTCTATATCTATCTATATTGGGGCATATGTATCTAACGGACTCTGCTATGTACTTCTTACTATTCTTACTTGGCATTAGTGAATTCTCGAGTTCGAAGCTAGGTGAAAGTCAACAACCCCCCTTCCGGGTCCTTCCCCATCCTCACACAAAATATCCCTTGTCATTCGGCCCCATAGGACCGGATGGGGAAGGGGTAGAAAAGAGGGCCCTGTTGAGGAAGAGGCATGCCCCCATGACGAACGCAGTTGGCAAAGATGCGTTAAATAATAAAAGATCAATTGATGTAGCGCACTGCAAGCCAGCATACACATCCATCTCTCTCGTAACTGCTATTTCTGCTTCTTGCATAACCATGGTTGGGTTCCACATCAGTGGTAAATGGAAGATTGTGGCTGTGTTGAATAGTTTCACAGATCTACCGCCAGATTTTCACAGGGTACACCTTACTGAATATTATTAAATTTTGGGCTACGAGATTTTCTGAGAAGTAGCTGGTCTGGAACGGAGTCCACTCAGCCTCGTGAGGATAACTGAGGAGCTATTTCAAGGAACTAGGGGCTCCGGTCTAGAAAACCGAGATTAACGGCAGTGGGGATCCGAAGCGCTGACCACGCGAGACCCTCTATCCGCTAAATTTGGCACTAACTTCACCGACTAGCGGCGGCCGCTCGGTCGGTATAGTTAACTTTCGGACTACATGCCACGGAGTATGTCTTTTTTTTTTATTACTGAAATGAACATTAACGAAATAGGATATGAGGGTGTGTACCGGAGTAGTGAGGCTCGGGACAGAAGCCAATAGCGGGATTTTGTGAATAAACTTTTGGGTTCCATAAAAATTCTATTTTTTTTTCTCCAGCTCACCGACTATCAGCTTAGCAGAAATGTTGGAGTAGTTACGGATTTACTTTGAAGCGATCTTGGAACATTTCAAGTCTCTGTCTTGGCATTAGCCTGGAAAACACGATAGACCATAAAATAACTGGAAAACCTACCGAAATTCGAAAACGAACAGCCCCAGAATACAAGTCGCGAGGGTTGCCATTACGCTAACCTGTTCGATACATTTATCGTGACGTCACTATGCAGGGTAGAAACCTCAAAAATGGAATCAATCTTAATTTCGTCCACTTGATTAAACCTTATGACTAATAGATGACCTACCTGTCATTCATTTCCCTTACACGGTAATATTGGCAACAGTGTTGCTGATCTCCGTATAGTTTCGTACGAGAGCCTGGGAGCTGGTTAGAGGCACAGATCTGCGCAGGCGCTGGTGTACAAGTAAGACCCGCGCATTTGTGTCTCTAGCATTCGGTGTTTATGTCGAGTTGAGTGCGGTTTGCGAGTGCCTGCTTTCACAGTATTCTGTTGCGTGAGACCGCGAGACGGTAAGTATTACTGTTATTGGAGTTCTTACGTTTTTATAAGAAGTGCTTCGCGTGTGTGCCAGCAAGTAACAGCTTTGAAAATGACAGATTTTTTTTATCACACTCGATATACTAGTCATACGCTGAATTTTGGGGGTTTTGCTTCGCTTTAAGGGGAATTTTAATTACAGATCAAAATAAATATTTAGCTTTATCTCTCAGTCTTCTGATGAAGCTTGATTTTCGGGGTTTATTTTACATATATAAGTTTTAATTGCCTTCAACTATGAAATAATCTCAGTCATGTGGTTTCATGCTCTTGTATGAATGTATTTCGAGGCTTTTCACCGACTGTGTACACAATACATTGTCATATGAATACGGCTGTTTGCAAGTTTAATCTCTTTGTTTTCAAGGGCCATTTTACTTTAGGGCACAAATTAAATTTTGGGTAGGATTCTTTGACGGACTTTAATGGAGCTTTACATAAATTTTCCTCGATACCTACAATACCTAATGTACATTGAGGAGCTGCGATAGCGCAGTCGGTACAGTAACTGCACAGAGTTCAGACATGCTTCGGAGCTCACCCACGCTCCTATCCAATGGGCACAAGCTTCTGTTCCCCAAGGGGGAAAGGCTGCAGGAGCATGAAGAAGACCGCTCACCTCCATCTAATAAAAGGTGACGTTGTTCCTGTGCTACCATGAAAACGTATGGGGAAGTAGAGGTATAACTCCACAATTCTTGGCTTCAGAAATAGATAGATCAGTCTCACGCCCCTATCGCTTTATCCCTGGGGGAAGAGCCCCCAGTACACATTGGATAGGAGGTTGGGTGGACCCCAGATCCGGTTTGGACGACTTTGAGAAGAGAAAATTCTTGACCCTACCGAGGCTCGAACTCCGACCCCTCGGTCGTTCAGCCCATAGCCAGTCGCTATATCGACTGAGCTATCCTGGCTCTTTACATTTAACTCTAGTAATGTACAATATATATATACAATAAATAAATTTGCCTGTGGTTCTGTATGGGTGTGAAACTTGGTCTTTGGCATTAAGGGAGGAACAGAGACTGAGGGTGTTGAGATTATTTGGACCGAAAAGAGATAAAGTGTCAGGAGGTTGGAGAAAACTGCATAATGAGGAGCTTCATAACTTGTACTCTTCTCCAAGTATAATTAGAATGACCAAGTCAAGGAGGATGAGGTCGGCAGGTCATGTAGCACGAATGGGGGAGACGAGGAACGCGTATAGGATATTGGTGGGAAAGCCAGAAGGAAAGAGACAACAGGGAAGACTAAGGCGTAGGTGGGTGGATAATATTAGAATGGATCTTAGAGAGATAGGATGGGATGGTATGGATTGGATAGATCTGGCTCAGGATATGAACCAGTGGAGGGCTCTTGTGAACACGGTAATGAACTTTCGGGTTCCATAAAATGCTGGGAAATTCTTGAGGAGCTATAGAATTGGCGGCTCCTCCAGAAGGGCTCAACTCCATGAGTAAGTAAGTAAATGTACAATATATAAAGGACCTCTGTCAGTCTATGCTTAGTACAGTAGATCATGCCCTAACTCACGCAGTTCATATTATAACGGCAGCTTAGTCACTTGAACTGCCGTACGCTTGACCGCCACCAAGTTTAAGCTTCTTGTATTTTCTGTCTCGGGCTTCGCCTTTTCTCATGTCGCGAACATTTCCATTTTCATGATTTTGTAATACCTCTGCTTGTTGCCTGCACAATTGCGTTATGCAAGCATAAATATACGGCACTTGGAAAGCCATGTGTATCTCGCGGACCGGTATGCCCCTTGGAAATTTACCAATGGTGGGGGTAACCTTCCAGATCTAAGTAACTAGTCAGAGTCAGTTATGTTATGACCGACAGCCAGTCGGCCAGTTTGTCTTAGTGTCAAGTCCAACCTGGTGCCCAAGACCAGATTTATGTTATGTCAGACAGTTGCGGGTATGTTAACTCATGATTTAATTGTTTCGGAAATCTTGCATTGTAACAACATGTTGAATCAGCGATGAATCCAATCGTTTGTATATTCCGAGAAATCAACCCAATATGATATTTGTCCCTAATTTGTTTAACATGTCTTTTCCTCGTTTCTTTTTGTGAACCATCACGATGTACTTCGCTGTTCATCTCATAAATTTGATTTCAGAAACCATAATTTTGGGATATTGTTGGTTTCGGCGTCGAGCATCCACACCCACTTGCGCAGACGTACCTCTATCAATTTTGGAATTTGTTTGGATTGAAAATCACAATTTCATTAACGCTAATTCAATATTTACGAAGCAAAATAACGCGACATTTTGTAACTCTTCGGCCACAAGTTCACTGCACTTCCATAAGGCGACATTTCTTTGTAATTCAGTCTCTTCAGCTATCCTCTTGCGTCTAAAACGTGTCATTTTATAATTGTTCGCGACATAATGCAGTTTACTCTGTAGTGGGAAATGTTTCCGGGATACCTGTGGGTCTATGCATGCCCTAGCTACCGCCGGCCGGATATGCCTTGACAATGGCGTGGCTTCCTATTTCCGTTTCAGGCAGAATAACGATCACCTCTGTCCCAGGAGTGATTCCACCGAGTTATTTTTGTGGGAACGTCCCGTATCGTATGTCATACCCATGGCTTCGAAACGCTTTGTTCGTTGGTTGATGCGATTGATTCATTGTGGGTTAAAACTGTTATACCTGGGAGAGAATAGTGTTCTGGTACTGGCACAGAACTCGTTTTGCTGTAGCGTGTTCTTCTGTTGTTTCTAATCGAAATCGAAAGAGATTAAATTCACAACATGAACGCAATGTAGTGTCACGTGATAGGAGCGTGACTATAGACGGGTTTTGGATTGATTATCGGATTTATTAGACCCTTTGATACAGATTTTGACTTACTTACTTATGGAGCTGAGCCCTTCCTGAGAAGAAGCCAAATCTGTAGCTACTCAAGAATTTCCCAGAATTTTATGGAACCCGAAGGTTCATTACCGTGTTCACAAGAGCCCTCCACTGGTCCCTATTCTGAGCCAGATCAATCCAATCCATACCATCCCAACTACACTTTAAATATTACTGTCACACACAGACTAGTGTTCTCAGTCCTTTAGTCTTCACTAGCCTTTGCTTTGTAGCGGCTTCAATGGCTGTCGTACCCCTTCATCTGGGTTCCCCAACTATCCCCGGCCTCAGTTACAAGCTTCTCACAGCAATAACTCACAACGACTGAACTGCAGTTCTCTGATTAACTCACTGACTCACCAACCAAATCTTCACTGACTCTGTCTACTAACTCTTCACTAACCCCACTGACTTGTCTTGATTGTAACATCTCGGAATGGACCGCACAGAAAATACCGTTCTATTATTACTGTACAAGTGTTGCTTGTTTGTGAAGCCGTTAATTAACAAGGGTCAATATGTCACATACTAATAAAGCCTTCAAAAGGGACAGAAACATTTTTCATGGACTAAAGGCAGCATCAACACTGACCAAACTGTCGAATTCTGTAATTCTAAAATTTGACCAAGGCCGTGACTGAGCAAGTCGATTCAGTCGGTAACACAGTCGGTTGTACTGCGAACATGAGCGGCTCAAACCTCGGCCATGACCTTTCCTAATTTTCTTCAGTTTGTCCAACCAAATTCATAAATATTTCCTCAGATTACTTCACGAAGACTTCCAGGCCCTTTCTGATTATTCACTGCCCATGCTACTGTTCGACTCTATACAGACTGAGACACTGATAGCATCTTTAAATAAGTCGAAAAGAAATAATTTTATAAAGACGCCTTGAACCTTTCCATATCTTAATATATTGTCATGTGTAGGATGGTACGCGTGACGAAAATGATGGGTTCTAGTTCGGATGACTGGATTTATTGGCACCTTGAATACAACCTGTCTTAATTGCACCTAAATTACAGTGCTATCGCGCCAGGGCCCTGAAGGTGACCACTCACCTCCAACCAGTGCCGAGGTCAAGAAAAGGTGGATCTATACATCCACTCCCCCATACGCCTTCGTGAAGTAGTGCTTAATTAGCTAAGCACAGGGACATATTTGCCTTACTTGACTCCCACGATGCTTATCATGTGACCTACGTCACTTACATATCATGAATGGAATACTGCCTTTTCGTTTTTCTCCGTATTGATTCAGTTTTAAAGGCAAAGCTCTGGGTCACTTCACCTGGCTCCGACAGGTACTTGCTGCCCCCTCAGAACCCTCTACTCACGCCCTGCCCCGCCCCACCTCGGGACATCCTGTAAGGGAATTCGGACCAGCACCCCTTCAATAAGCTCGCTTCGCAACGTGTCTGCATTAGTGTTTTCCAGAAATGGAATTTAATTAAACAGGATATTAAGACTGCATAAGGCTGCATAATGAGAAGCTTAATAACTTGTACTCTTCTCCAAGTATATTTAGAATGATAAAGTCAAGGAGGATGAGGTGGGCATGGCATGTAGCACGAATGGGGGAGAAGAGGAATGCATGTAGGATATTGGTGGGAAATCCAGAAGGAAAGAGACCACTGGGAAGACCAAGACGTAGGTGAGTGGACAATATTAAACTAGATCTTAGAGAGATAGGATGGGATGGTATGGATCGGATTGATCTGACTCAGGATAGGGACCAGATTAGGGGTCTTGTGAACACGGTAATGAACCTTCGGGTTCCATAATCACCCTCACCTATCATCTGGGGCTGGTACAATAGGCCAGAAGTGGCCGCAGTACAAGGGACTTAGTCCCACCCCACTAGCAATAAAAGAAAAGGAAAGATAGGTGGAAGACCTAGGCATAGATGAGAGGACGTATTAATATGAACCCTAAAGAAATAATGTAAGAATTTTTGAACTGGATTCTTCCGCCTCAGGATAAGTCCCAGCGACAGGTTCGGCTCCTCGAGAAAAAATTTGGCCTATGGAGATATTTACTTAGTTTCAGACTCTTGTTGTAAGCCATGTATACGTCTAATTAGCCAGCTAGTACAATATTCTTGTTTATTTTCAGGTTCCCTACCAAGGACCCGAGATATCTGTACTGAATTGCGTGTGAAACAGAATTTACGAAACATGGGCGGCATCCAGCAACAACCGTGGACCCCAACTAAGAGACGAGGACCAATCGCAGCTGAATATTCCAGTCCAGGTCCGGCTTGCGTCACACTGCCAAATCTTATAGGTGAGCCTCTTCTCCAGAGATTTTAATTTAACAGTGAACCCCTGAGTAAACATTTTAAGATAAAGATTCGCAGAATTAGTCAGTATGAAAGTTTCGCTTCCGTACAAGACATCTAATATCGTGTTATAAAATTGTTATAAAAACGGCCTATTCCATGTTGAAGAATGTTGGTGAAATTTAATTATCCATATTGGTTAATTTAATATTCATTATTCGATCGTTCTACTGATTATTAAGGGGTCTCTATTCCAACAGTTGAAAATTCATATCTGATTTATATCCCTAATTCAACTTAAAGAAATCCACGCTTATACTGTCCATAGTTATTCATTGTAACGAAAAGTCGAACATATCGTAGTGTCACGTGTAGGGGGTTACGCACGACGAAAATAACGGGTTCTAGTTCGGATGGTTGTACATATTAGCACTTCGTTTACACACACACACTCCCTTAATTACAATTAATACAGCAGTATCGCCGATTTAACACAATTTACAATTCATTGCTGCACACGCGCTAGTAGTAGTAGTACTACTACTATTACTACTACTACTACTACTAGCGCGTGTACTACTGCTGCTGCTACTACTACTTATTTAACATCTATAACTGCTATACAAGCACAATTGGACAAGTCAGTTTAAAAAAACAGCCAAGCACTACATGTCAACAACAACAACTCTTAAAAATGTTTCCACTATTCGTCTCTTAGCAACGTATCACAACACAGACACTAACACTTCAGATTACTATGAAATCTTCATGCTATTTCGTCTTCAATCACTATGGAAGCTCGGAATTAAAAATTCTTCTGGACTCACTCCTCCAGCTTACAACTGACTTGTAACTGCCTTGACGAATTCTGTTACTTCTTTACTGGGATTAAAATACTGTATGCATCTTGGTTTCCTCCATGGTTTCATAACAGTACATTTTTCTGATGTGGGGTTATTAGTCCATGCCCAACCTCCAATCTGGAGGACCAGGTGCTACACTTAATCTGGCTCCTGCCAAAGACCTGTCTAGAATGTGTGTCTCTACCACGAGCTTATGCTCCCGCCAACATAGCTGTCCGGGTCTCCAGGGTGTGCAAACCTCTACTTCGCCATAATGTGATAGTATATAATACAGCACAAATGATATATAGTGTATAATGCAATGGTGGATCGACTGTGCTAGTATGAAATTGTATGCTAAGTACATGACATACTAATTGTAACTAAAAACTGGACCTGAAGGTGGCACATAAATGTAGCGCTGCAACATGTTGTTCCAAATAGCAACTCCACTAGCCAGAAATACGAGTAATGTTGCATTGACAAGAATATAATAAATAGTATCTAAAGAAATATACATATGAAGAAAAGAGTAATTCTAATTTGTGGAGTTCAGTTTTTAGTTGCATTGTGATTAAATGTCTCATTATATGACTCATAAAACATTACTTTATATTTTACAGGAGTTTCAACAGTTCCTGACTCAAAACGTGGGCGCGCACCGGCATTCAGTTTTGGAAGCAGGCATGTGGAACTAAAATAAAATTAAAGTACTCCTATTTATAACATGTTCCTTGCACAAAGTCTGTGAAGTGAACACATAGAGGGAAAGTCATGTGTGTCTGTCTGCCTATATGTTTCACCTCCCAAACCAGTTACATGAGTTGAAGGAACCTGGTTTTGAAAATTTACAATAAAATTTGGATTTGAGATTCTCTCAGCAGTAGCTATGAAGAAGTGGGATCTACTGTCTTGTAGTACAACGAAAGTCAACTGATGTTTCGGAGGAAATTATGCCTCAATTTTCAGGTTCAATGATTAGATCAAGCAAGAAACCAGCATGAAGAGGACATCCAGCAGCAAGTAAGTTCTGCTTTCCGTCTGCTTTGTGCAGGTTTCTTGCAAGGCTCACTCTTCAACTTTGCAGATGGAGACAGTATGTCCCTCTTAAAGAATGATTGACTTTCACTGGGCTACACAGCATTATATCCTAGAAAATAGAACTCTGCAGAAAAAGGTGTCACCCTCAACTCATTTTAATTAATCTCTACCAATTCATTGTTATTGTGCTTTATATGAAGCAACAAGATTGGTGAAGATTTGCTCCATAATGGAGGGAACAATTTCCTGAATAATTTACAATATAAGTTTAAATTGAAAAGTTCATTTATGGCTTTAAGTAAACTGGATATCAATGTTAGTCAGTATGGCTGAAAACTGGAATTGAACAACAACTTTCAGAGTCTCCCCCATATTTAATTAAAAAAATACACACATATACACACACACACACATATATATATATACATACTATATATATACACAGGGTGTCCCAGGAGGAATGTGCCAAACTTCGGGAGGGTGTTCCTTATGTTATAGTATGCCGATATAACCCAAAACACCTATGTCCAAAGTTGAACGGTTACGGAGATAATGGCCAGAGGAAAGTGTGGTCTTCTGGCGGGTCCATGCACTGCACCTGTCAGCTGGCTGCTCTTATCTGTGTTTGTCCTTGAGTTTGGTGATGGCAGCTCACGTTAGCCCCATACACTCGCATACCAGAACGTGCAGTCAGCAATGTTATGTCAGCGCTTGCCATTCATGTGTCATGTATAGTGCTTGGAACTCTTAACGACAACTTTGACCCAGCGTGTGAGCTTTTTGTAGTTCAATTTAATGGCTTCATGTCACTCACAAGTTAGTTTGATGTTACGTACATTATTAACGTTACAGAAACCACATATTCCTGCCAGTTTTAATATGTATTTGGTAATCAACAAGTGTGTAACACCGGTCAAAGTTTCACACTTCTCTGGCCATTATCTCCGTAACTGTTCAACTTTTAACATAGGTGTTTTGGGTTATATCGGCATACTTTAACATAAGGAACACCCTCCCGAAGTTTGGCACATTCCTCCTGGGACACTTTGTATATAACGGGCACACAGTAGCATAGTTGGTTGAGGGACTGTACTACAAGCTGCAAGGTTCCCAATGAAGTGGATTTTTCAATTTACATAATCCTTTCAGACGTGCTATGGCCCTGGACTCAACTCAGCCTCTAACAGAAATGAGTACCAGGAATCTTTCTGGGGTGTAAAGGGCAGCCAGCATGGAAGGCTGACCTTACTGCCATCTATGAGCCGATTGTCTAGAGAAAATGTTAGAGCCTCAACATCTCACAACCCTATGGGCCTTCACGGCCTGTTACAGGGATAGCTTTACCTTTTTATTTATATATGTATATATATATATATATCTGTCCAATTAATTCTGCACTGACAGTAGGTCACAGATAGATGGACAGACAGATAGCTAAATATGACCTCCATATAAGGCGTTCACCTTCAGTTTTTAAGGAATGCCTAAAAATCTAACTTTGTGGTATTCCTAAAGAAAATTATAAAGAGTGAACATTTAATTGGCCTATTTGGCAGAAGAACTTATGAATCACATAGTAAAGTCACTTATGAAAGAAAATAAAGTTAATGTTAGAAAAGGGATAAAACAGTATACACTTGAGAATTTGCTTGTTCTCCATATTCACGGTGGTCACATCTTTGCACTTGAACAACAGATTGTCTCCCAGTACTGAAACACATGTGCTGACCTTTGCTGGAATTAAAGTTCCAATTTGCATTTGTTAGCTGTGTGCATTTAAGAAGCACCATTATTGTCTGGGCAATCAAACACAAAAATTCTTAAGTGTTTCTTTTGAACAATGCAATCCATTTCCTGGTATCTCTAAAACTTTGTGTTTTATGTGAATTTGAAACGTGAATAATTTATGACAACTCTGTATGTTAGCAAAAGTTACAAATCAGAATTGGGCGTTTATTTGAATTGTATTAAAACTTTTGCTACTGACAGCTGTTTTGCTTTAGGCATGGGAACAAGAATGATAGTCCTGGACCAGGACCTGGCCAATACAATGTCACTGGGCTTAGTGCAAAAGGTAAGACTCACATAATATATTCTTCATTCTCTGTACCAGAGGCTTATATTAAAAGCTGTATTACATTTGGCTTTCTGTAACTTCCTTTGTGTGATAAATAACAATAACAATTAAGATATAATTTTTCAAGAAATAATTACTAATTAATTTTGGGTGATTGTACTGTTGATCATCTCGATGTTTAATATAAATTGTTTATTTAATTGCGCTTCCAAGACTGTCGAAATATTTATTAAATTTTAAATTAAATATTACTTATTGCATGAAGTTTTCTTTTGTTTAATATTTGATGAACATGATAAACAATAGAATATCAGTGTTCAGAATGTCTGTGACAATTATATAGTGATAACTAATGGCTTTATGTAATGAGGCCCACATAGTTGATATCCTTTCCGTCTACATGAAAGAGACAGAGTCAGCCTCCAATTAATATTAATCCTAATAATGGACAGTTCAAAGAAAATTCTCCCATATTATACAATGACCAGATGTATTCATTTATCACATGACAGTCTGCTCTGTTACATTAATATAAAGAGTAAAATTACTGACCACAGTAGGCATAATAAGTAAACATTGCCATCACTGTTCTCAGTTACCTGAGGTTAGAAAGTTTCTGCAAAATTTATTATTTTGAGTGGGGGCACGCGGTAGCATAGTTGGCTGAGGGGCTATGCTACAAGCTGGAAGGTCGCGGGTTCAAGTCCCGATGAGGTCATTGGATTTTTTTTTTTCAATTGACCTAATCCTTCCAGCCGCACAATGTCCCTGGGGTTGAATCAGCCTCTAACAAGAATTATTACCAGGAATTAATTAAATAATTTTCCTTGGGAGTAAAGCGTGCCTGGCACGTAAGGATGACAACCTTACCGTCATCTTTGAGCCAATTGTCTAGATAATGTGGAACCCTCAACGTCTCACAACCCTATGGGCCTTCACGGCCTGTTACAGGGATGGCTTTACTTTTACTTTCACTTTCATTTTCACTTTCACTTTTTTTATTATTCTGAGTAAACTTGGAAATGTTATATTTATGTGTCTAGTATTATTAATCAAACTACATTCATTCCGCACGAGAGTTTTATTTAGTTCCACAGTTCACAAAGCTAATATAAAGAGTGATTTTTATCAACAAATTTGGAAAATGAATTAGAAAAGGAAGTAAAAGATTAAACTTTTCATGTAACAAGCCATGGAGGCCCATAAGGTTGTGAGATGTTAAGGCTACCACATTATTGTAGGCAACTGGCTCACAGATGGGAGTGAGGTTGTCAGCCTAGGCCACACCATGGCTCAAGCGGTTAGTCGCTAGCTTCCCACCATGGTTGCCCGGGTTCGATCCCGGGTCTGGTCAAGTGGGATTTGTGGTGGACAAAGTGGCGCTGGGGCAGGTTTTCTCCGAGTACTTCGGTTTCCCCTGCCAATCTTCATTCCACAAATTGCTCCACAATCACCCTCACCTATCATCTGGGGCTGGTACAATAGGCCAGAAGTGGCCGCAGTACAAGGGACTTAGTCCCACCCCATTAGCAATAAAAAAAAAGGTTGTCAGCCTCATGTGCCAGCCACTCTAAAACCCCAGGAAGATTCCTGGTACTCATTTCTGTTAGAGCCTGAGTCAACCCCAGGGCCATAGTGCGGCTGGTAGGATTAAGTCAATTACAAAATCCAATAACCTCATCAAGAACCAAACCCACTTGTAGCAGAGTGCCTGAATTGGTATATGAGGAACAGAATCACAATTTATAACACTGTGCTTAAGAAAAGTATGGGTTTTAATTTTGATGGCTTGATTTATGACTTGACTTAAAGGGGCTCTCCACAAACCAATTACATCATAAGATGGGAGGTTGCTTGTATTCATTCCTCACAGTTGGGCTTAACTCCCCGAGCAGATTAAATGCTTTCGGTTATGGTCTCCAGGGATGTGATGCTATACAGTTTACTAGATAGGTACCAAAGTTTCGTGGGAACTGGATGTCTCGATCTTAATAGTAGAAGTCATATATCAGAAGATCATGATGATAAAATTTTTCTCTGTGAGAACCTAAAAAATTTCATCTTTTAGGCAGCGTTTAAATAGAAACTAGTCTTTTCTAGGTCAGGTCAAGTTCACTGTATTGGTGACTTTAGCATAGTAATTCCAACGCATTTATAGTGTTCTATGACGATTGCTTACTATAAATATATTTCTTAGGCAAGGACTGCCCTCCAGCTGCTACGCTCCACAGCCGACCAAAGGACGTGAGAGCTGATCTTACACCTGCACCAGGTGACTATAATCCTGAGAAGTCTGAGAAGGTTGTCCATGACAATTCTCCCAAATACACATTTGGTCTCAAGACCCAGGTAGAGAAGCCAAGTCAAACGCCAGGTACTGAGTTTCTTTTGGTCTGCATGCATTGTTTTCACTAACAAAAGTTTTCAGTTTTATCTCTTCACTCAGATCTGCTTAAGACTAAGTAAGAAAAAGTAAACATAAAGGTATCCCTGTACCAGGCATTGAAGGCCCATAGGGTTGTGAGACGTTGAGGCTCCCACATTATCTAGACAATCGGCTCAAAGATGGCGGTAAGGTTGTCAGCCATACGCGCCAGCCACACTTTACTCCCCAGGAAAATTATTTAATTAATTCCTGGTACTCATTTCTGGTAGAGGCTGAGTCGACCTCAGAGCCACAGTGTGGCTGAAAGGAGGATGTCAATTGAAAAAAATCCAATGACCTCATCGGGACTTGAACCCACGACATTCCAGCTTGTAGCATAGTGCCTCAACCAACTACTAAGAATTCCTGTAAAGAGAATTTTAGCAGTGCAGCTTCAATTCATGCTCTTGTTCATATTTATTGATTGATTGAGTGATTTTGAGGCATGAAGTCAACCCACCTTAGCTTGTTATTTATGAAAGAAGACTTAAATGTTTGTGACAATGGTATACTACTATAATTACTGACTTTTTGGACATTATCCATGGTCCTATTTTAACTTAAAACGACATTTTAGAGACCAGACCCTGCCTTCATCTTCAGGTAAAAATCCTATCCAGACTGTAACATTATAACAATATCAAGCAGATATAATCTTACTGATATAAAATCAAGCTACATATTACATATATATTTATTAGCATGTTACACAAAAGGGAAAATGTCTTAACAAATGATAAAATGTTTAGTGATTATTTCATTGTGTTAATACAGAACACTTTTCTAGAGTCATTTGGGCTGGAAATATTCCATGTATGCCAACACTGAGAACATAGGTTATTATACCTAAAATATTCAATAAACAACCAACTTCTGCATATGGGTTTTCATTTTATAAACCTTTTAGAGAGTCATGAGATTTGGAAATACTTTTTCACCCATGAATAATTTTCTTTGTAATTCACTTAAAACTGGAAATAGTAGTTCAACTTATTTTAAATTAAAGACATTCAATTTTATTTTGCATGTTAGTTGGGAAAACAAAATTTTGAAATTATTTCATTTTCTAACCTACAGCACCAAATGTTTACAACATCCCAACTATTCTTGGACAAACAAAAGAGGGTAACAAGAAACAGGCCCCTGCATTTACAATTTCTGGGAGGCAAAAAGAACCATTAGATGACCGTGTTCTGACTCCAGGACCTGGAACATACAACAATGCCAAGGCGGACAACTACAAAGCAAAGGCTCCAGCGTACTCTATCAGTTCCCGCTACCAGATGCCTTCTGATACAACACTGAAACCAGGCCCAGGTGCACATTCCCCAGAGAAGGTAAGTTCCTCTTTCATTTATCAAAGAAAAGCATGTTTTCTGTTGCATGGATCCTGCTACATGTGATTAATTTGCATGTCCAGTTGCTGTAACTTATTCCTGTACAAAACCCCAACATCAGTACTCCTTGAAATAATTAGACAAAATGATTTGCCATCTTATGCATTACTATAATAACATATACTAATATTTGTTGCCTAAATCATTATTTATCAGTTTATGGTTGTTCTGTAAAATGCATACTGGTAATCATCTGTTGCATGAGGCTTGTCTGCCTACACATACAGTTCCATTCAGATGCAGAGATTTTGATGAGAATTTAAGTCTTTACAAAAAATTATCAGACAAATTTAATTTTGGTCCAAACTGGATTACATGATTTACCACTTTTCATGAATAACTAAGTACATCTTCAGATGTTTCAGCAAATACTGAATAGATTAATAATGCTTACTACTCAACTTCTAGTCACTAATTGGTTGATTATGTTGGTTTGTTTAATAAATGACTGTAAAACGGAAAAGTATAGGTTTCTTAAAAATATGAATATGAAACTGTTGTGCACATTGCCACTATTGCTAAAATATGAACTCATGCAAATCAAAGATGTGAATAGTCTCTACACGAATGACTAATCTATATCTGCCTAGAATGCTTCACAGTACACAGCTGTTTGCCTATGAGTCCAATGACTAGAGTAATCTATGTAAAAAAGATAAAGGTAAAGTTATCCCTGTAACAGGCCATGAAGGCCCATAGGGTTGAGACATTGAGGCTTCCATATTTTCCAGACAATCTCACAGATAGCAGTAAATTTGTCAGCCTTATGCACTGGCCACCCTCTTACCCTCCAGGAAGATTCTTGGTACTCATTTCTGTTAGAGGCTGAGTTGAACCCAGGGCCATAGTGCGGCTGGAAGAGTTAGGTAAATTAAAAAATTCAATGACTTCACCAGGACTCGAACCCGAAACCTTCCAGCTTGTAGCATGGTGACTCAACCAACTACACTACTGCGTGCCCACAGAGTAATCTATGTACATAAATTAAAATGTTTTGTTTGACAAATTCCTGGATTATTGAATGTTTGGGGAAAACCAAGAAAGCTACATAAGTCACATCAAAACATGTACATATGTATCAGGATTTTGGTAGAGAAAATTCTTGGATTGCTGCACATTTTTCGAAAGTAAGAAAGATATGTAGATCATACCAAAAGTCATGAGCATATTTTTTATAGTAAAACGAAGTTACATGTACAAAAACAGATCATCCTGAGTTACTGGAGATATCCTGTCACTAATCCACAGAATCCCAAGGACGATCTGAGCACGTTTTTACTACACTGCACCATCTTGAATATTCCACTGCTGTAAAAGCTTGTTTCAGCATTTTTCAATCATGTACACAGGATTTGCTGGATTGCCTCATCGTTCTGTTTGTGCTGACCCCTTGTGTGATCTTTTAAGGACCCGAACAGGTTGCAGTCCAACAGAGCCAAATCCAGAATGTAAGGGGAATGGGAGAGAACATCCAAGCCAGACATTTCAGTTTTCCCTAAAGTCAGGTGTGCAGTGTGAAGGCATGCATTGTCGAGTTGAAGAATGATTAGTCTTTTCGTGTGCATGTCACAAAGTGCATATAGCAGTTTCTGGAGCATTTAAATGTAGCAAACTGCATTGAGAGTTTCCTTTGTGAGCAAAGAAATCAACCAGAAAACTGTTCCCATTAATTTTCCAGCTGAAGGTATAATACTGGTATTCTCTAGAGATCCATTGTCATGCTAATCTGTTCTCTGTTTTGTGGTTATAATGGTGGAACCAGCTTTCATCACCAATCACAATGTTTAGTATGAAGTCAGTGCCTTAAGCAGCATCTCATTGAAGAAACTGCAATCACACATCATGCATCCCATTTCGTGTTCATCTGCCAGCAGTAGGGAAACCCAATGCCAATGAACTTTCTGGTAACCCAAAAACTGTATCATTTCATACACAGCATTGTATGCAGCCCCTCACTTTATTTTTGACAATACTCAAATTTGAGAGCCCTAAATTAGCAAGCAATTTGCTACAAAAGCTATACATATATGTATCTCAGCAGTCAGAGCTAATAGAGAAAATGTGGACTGATCAAACTAACATCCCTCTGGCATCCCTTCCCATCCTGCAGGTATATGTTTGCCAGACCTGGGCTCCCAGCTATTCCTTCGGCATCAAACATTCCCCATATATAGGAACTTTCCAGCCAAGAACTGAATGACAAAAAGTGACTTCCATGACATGTCAACAACAAGGTCAAAGGCATGGATGCACGGAGATGTTGCTATTTTGGTAATGTACCTAATATAGCAGTAAAGTAGCTTATTGTATCCATGAAGACACATCTTGTAGAATCTAAGCAGCTTTTGTATAGTGATATTACTGTGGTAAGGAAGGATAAGGAAAAAAATAACATCTGTTAATGTCTTCCACTTGTGTGTGTTATATATTGCAGTTTCATTCTTTAAGCAATTGACAATGACTCTAAGGGCGAGGTAACACCAAGGAAACTGGCAACCACAACACAACTGCAATTTCTGAGAACTGTTATCAGCCTGAGTTGAACACATGTTACTGAATGGAGTAGCACAAATTGAGGAAACAGCAACGTAGTTTCCTCAACTTGCAGTGCTTCATTCAGTAATATTTGTTCAACTCAGGCTGATAATTCTTGGAAATTGCAGTTGCCAGTTTCCTTGGTGTGCCTTTGCTCTAACAGTCAGATAAATACAGATACTTGGAACTATGTAGATGCTCCAATTCAGAATTAGGCAGACACTACAGACCAGTAGAAAAGCCCAGAAATGTCCCACACACGTTATAACGGAAATTATTATATTGCAGGTGGAGGAACTGATTCCCATTTGTATCTTTCTTTTTCTGTTATGGGTTCTTTAACAACACAAAGTTAATAGAAAGTCCGTCGAGTGTAACAATTTGCAGGTCACTTCTTTATCACTTCTGCCTTACATGTTTTGGTTTGACACAACCATCATCAGAGGCACTTATTACAATTATGAAAACACTGTCGTTGTTTATGATGTTCACAGTTATGTTTGTCATGTGGACGCTACTACAATATGTTGACGTGTAAAAGCACAACACTTGCTAGGATAGTTGAGTACACTATCAATTCTCACTTTCCATCCGAAACTGTTTTTAAGTTAAAACGCTAATGTTAAAATATTTAAAACATTTGATGTAAAATGCTAAGCTCCTCCTTGTTAATTCATCCCGAAGATGGGAGATGTCAGCTTGAGGTTGTATGGCTTATGGTTAGATGTTTCCTATGTGCTGTGTGTTGTGTACANCAGTGTTTTCATAATTGTAATAAGTGCCTCTGATGATGGTTGTGTCAAACCGAAACATGTAAGGCAGAAGTGATAAAGAAGTGACCTACAAATTGTTACACTCGACGGACTTTCTATTAACTTTGTGATTGATAGTGTAACGGACCAAAAATCAAACAATTCTTTAACAACACTTTCCCATACTGAGCCTGTATAGCAACAGGTGATCTGAAGATGAGTGATGATTTGGAAAGGACTGGGAAATAAGCGGTCATAGCTCAATTGAGGTACTATCCTGGCATTTGCCTGGGGTACTTAGGTAAAAAGGTAAAGTTGTCCCTGTGCCTATGCTATGAAGGCATATGGGAAAGTGGATGTATAGATCCACATTTCCTTGACCTCAGCACTAGCTGGAGGTCTGGGGTCAGCTTCACACCCCTGCCACTTTACTCCCAGGGAAAGAGACCCCAGTACCCATTGGATGAGGTTGGGTGGACCCCGAAGACGGTCTGGATGGCATGGAGAAGAGAAAATTCTTGACCCTACCGGGACTTCAACTCCGACCCCTCGGACGTCCAGCTCATAGCTGATGACTATACTATCCTATCTCTTGGGGTACTTAGGAAAACCATGAAAGCCCTCAATCAGGATAGGCAGTTTCCTGGCCAAGATTTGAACCAAGCAACTCCTGAATAGAAGTGTAAGGCATTACTTCTAGACCAGCATGTTCAGTCCTACTTGTACCATTGTTGGGAATGATAGTTATGACATCTTGAGACACTCAAAATAGCTTTGTAAACAACAACAGAAAAACAGAGTGCCTGGAACCAAGCAGACATTGTCTACCCACATCTTGACGCATTCCAAGGCCTGCTGAGTGTAATTACACAGGTCCTATGTGAGTTCTTTTATATATATAGTGTTCAAGCTCAACTGCTTAAGAGATTTGGATGAAACCTGCAATATAGCACTATTAACATGCAAGCATTACCATGTGAAATTCTAATTAACTTTAATTAATTTTAAGGGCCACTTTACCAAGGGCCCAAATAAACTTCTACAAATTCAAGTTTTTAAATGCAGTATTAAAATAGGTTTTCTGATTGCTAATAAATATTTGTATGTTCATGATTGGAGGTATTTTGATGAAGATCATCCTTTGACTTGGTCAGATTTAGACAGTAATTCATTTTTTAATCAATGAATGCTTAGAGCAGAGAAATACTGACAAGTAACTTTGTTGCAGGCAAAGATGGATGCCCTCCCAGCACATACATTCGGAATCAAGCATTCACCCCACATTGGCTACCTCAAGGACTGTATGTGGTAGAAGGGAAGTAAGCAGCCAGAATGGGTGGACTACTACCAGCTGCTGGTGCATTGTTCCATCACCTTATGATATGAAAATATTTCTCTCTCTGTCTCAATCATTCACATGTGCCTCTCTAATAACTATAGAATATATACTTTTAATATATTGTGATTTCAATTAGACAATGCTAGAAATGTTGCACACTACTAAAATTCAAACAAGAGAAAATGAACGACTGATATTAGTTATTTCTGAATGTCGTGCTCAGAAGAATAAGTTTGTACATCAACAACCTTCACTAAACAAAAATAAAAAGAGTAGTTACTAACGTTATTTTTCTGTTGTGTTCAGTTAAGTTATATGAATTATATTAAAGCCATGAGTATTTTTAATTATATGTCAGTTGATTCTTGCCAGTATAGGCTTATAGCTGATGATAAAGCAAAAATTAAGTATAGGTTGCATGATATATCATGTCTTGTTAATTTTTTTTAGTAATTTAGACCATGGTTGGGGCACCAAACCCACTTGCCTAAAACGTGACATGAAAGAAGATGCAAATCAGTAACCACTGGAACTCTTTTTAGGTTTTATTCATAATATGAGAAATTTGGAATACCTGAGATATAAGATTACATCAAAGTCCAAAACCCATATCTTGAAATTTTTCAGAAAATATTTAAGAATAAAATCTCATTCTGGTTATGTAAATAAGATTCAGCAGTTTTTTATGATGATATGTCAATATAAGTTATGACTTCTTGGACATACCCATCCTGGCTTCTATTTATAGTTGCATTTCAGAGACTGAACTATGCCGCCATCTGGAGATGGGGACTAGCTTTATCAGTTTGGCTCAGTTGAGTAGTCTCTTTACCTGAGGACAGAGACAGAGGCCAGTCACCAAAATATTCTTTTAGATAAAAAAATAAGTCTATGGATAATGTCCAAAAAGTCAATAACTGAAATAAATTTCCAGTTTATAACAGAAATAAAATAATGATGAACATCAGAGCCCTCTGATGATGACATGGCCAACTATAGCACTAAATACCATTAAACACGTGTAGCATGTACTGTTATCAATGGAACTGTCAGATTGTATTTTATGATCTATACAAATAGAAAAGGCATACAGTCATAACCAGTGCTTCTTTTCAGCTGGTACACTCTGGTAGGTGTACTGGCAAACTTAACAAAAATCATATATCTGTCAATGCATTTGCCACCATGATCATACTGGCTCAGAGGTCCATCCATTCTCCTGTTCACTGGGTACCAGTGGCTGAATTGGCCAGAGTGTCAAGGTGACTGTTCAGCTCCATCTAGCATTGAAAAAAGAATGCAGAGCTTTACCTCACTGCTTCCCCTCCCCCACAGAACTTCACAATGTAGTGCTTAAGTACAGGGGCAACTTTATCTTTATATCCATATACACACAATAACACATATGCATATAGTTATATAAAACACATTCTTAACTCCACTGAAAAGAAAAATAGAAAATAAAATATATAAAAATTTAATTATCTAGTTCTCTGTATAGTAAAATATTTTCTAGGGTCATAAATTTCAGTTACCATCTTCAGGTGAGGAAGGAAGACACCTACTCAGATGGGCACCTTAGAAACAGCTAGTCTCAATCACTGAAGATGGAAACAGATCCAGTTTCCAGAACGTTGTGTTTTCTATTCCCTAGAATTCTGGACAATGGGAAAAGTCCAAAAACCCAGTAATTCTGTGTGTTATCCACCATTATCAGAACCCTTTAGAATCTACTAGTATAGCCTTCCTGTTTAGAATTATTCTTTCTTACTGGAAATTGTGACAAAACTGTTATTGTATTATAATTTTTAAGTGTGATGACTGAAGAATTGTGATAATAGGCATATTCAATAATATGACTGCATAAAATAATTTATTTCTATGTTACAACTGGAATTTATATCCACTTAGTGTTATATAGTGCAAGACGGGAACACCAGACATCTTGCCGGGGTAGGGGTGAAGGAAGATGCAGTTAACACTCTGAAGCACAAATTTCTTCTAAATACTACTTAAAAGCTCAGCTCAGTTGCTTCTATGCACGAAACACACTGTGTCTCCATTATAAAGACATTTGGTTAATGCTCTGTACAGAAATAATTGTTGAGTATTCCAAGACTCATACTGTGACATGACACCTGAAAGGCAGAATAGTGGAACCATAAGAGACTGTTTTTAGGCAAAGGCTCAATAAAGACGTGCCCGTGGCAACAGATATGCACACAAGAGTAGAATAACTCTTGGAAACGGCATTTTCTATGTGATCTGTGCCAAGGCTCTATAGAAAGGGCCATCAGGTAAAATAGCCAACCATGGCTAAGTGCCATCATGGATCAGTTGTGAGTCAGTCACTGGCCAGTAAGAACATCAGCATGGAAGCTGAGGAACCTACATTGTTGGAAACCATTACCAGGCAACAAGTGATGAAGACACAGAACACTTCAAGTGTGCTGCAGTACCATGATTTGTAGGGTACAGATCAGTGAAACTGTTATAGGTACCTGCTGTTGCCAGTTATAAGAGTCCAGTAAATCCAATTTTCAATCCAAACGCCATGTCTAGTCACTAACTCATTCACTCAGTCGCTCACTCATGGAGATGAGCCCTTCTTGAGAACCAAATTGTGCAGCTACTCAAGAACTTTCCAGCATTTTATGGAGCTCAAAGGTTCATTAGTGCTCACAAGAGCCCTCCACTGTCCCTATCATGAGCCAGATCAATCCAATTCATATTATCCTATCTCTCTAAGATCCAATTTAATATTATCCACCCACCTATCTCTTGGCCTTCTCAGTGGTCTCTCTTCCTTCTGACTTTCCCACCAATATCCTATATGCATTCCTCTTCTCCCCCATGCATGCTACATGCCCTTACCTTCTCATCCCCCTTGACGTGTCTAGTCACTAACATGTGACATAAATACAACCTGAGCAAAATTAAGGGATTTTTAACGTTAAAACGTAAAAAGTCGGTACTTACAGTAACCACTGTGCTTCAAAGGGTTAACAAATCCATAGCACGATTAATATATTAACATTCTGGTGACATAACTTTTTCTCCTATCATCAAAATTCGAATTAAATTTGGTCACAAAAAGAACACTTTCCACAAAAATGTCTGAACATTTTGATGCATGAGACAGAATCGAAATGATCTGTAAATCTGGAAGAGCTATTTATGTTCTTTAGTGGCAAAGGCATGTATATCCAACATGATCAGAGGTTTATGACAATGGTCTGTTCACTATACGAATTCTGTTTCAGACACTGTCCGCCATATTGGGTATGTTTAAATTTGTCCTAGACAATCAACAATGTTGAACATAATATTTCTGTAATCCATACTTTGTGTCCTCCTAACAAGGTGATAGCGCCAGTAGGTTGTCTGGCCCTGAGCAACTGTGTTGCAGCTGGTTACTATTGACCTGCATATTCTTAGGTTTTAATTTATATGGTCATTAGGATCTTCTGCAAAAGGGGAGAACAGTTAATTAAAAATTGGATTATAGACCAATCTTTGATACTGTGAATAGGTATACATGTTATAAGTGGACTAATTCAGACTCATATGCTTATTAATGAACACTACATTAAGAGACGATTGACATATAATTTTTAACACCACTACCATAAACATCATGGATTAAGCTTCAAGGATGTTTCAAAGGATTAAATCTTTTTTATCCAATGACCCTTGACATCTTACACTATTCCTGTTATGTCAATAGAGCAGCTTCGGTATTGTTTTAGGGATTCATTTTAAAAGTTCTAATCATTTCTTCTGATAGTTTTTCACAGCTTTAATATGTTATTGCAATTTCTTGTTTAATATCTACATTGTGTAATCTATCACTGTTAACCTCTGATCACTCTGAGGAAACAAACTGTTGCTGCCTTTCAGCCCCTCTCTAACCCCCCCACAACCCAACAGTTATTGTCGAACATTTATACCCATGTAAGAGCTTAGGTGTGGCCAGTAATCTGCAAAATTTTAGTGAGAGATTCACATTTAGTATTTTTCTAGAACAGTTCCACAGAAGCACTGAAATGTATTTAGTTCTATGTTAACATCTTTGTTTTTCTCATAGACTACATTGCATGCAGCCTAAATATTCAAAATTCCTTCCTTATATCAGATGTTTGGCATTCTTTGAAAAGACTTCTGATTTCCATATTTTCTTAGTATGTGTATGGCACCAGATCTAAAGCAGCTATCATGGTATGAATAAAACTAAACCGGGAACTGAATTAAAATATAGATCTCATCACTGTTAATACTGGTACAGAAGTTAACACCAACTGACACACTTACTCTCCTTCGAAGTTTTTCTGATTGTACTTGAAGCTTGTATGTTGAAGGTTAAAAAAATATTTACGCTTTTATTATTAACTTGTGATAACTGACAATATTGAGGTTAATGTTCCATATTTGATGTAGTAGAAAGTAATATGTTAAGTTTAAAACACTTTATATTGATAACAAAAAATGATTAATGCATTTTTTTATTTTAATATTATGTAATATAACTTAATATAGCTAGAGGGGATCTAATCTTTATTTTCATTTGCCTGCAGGCATAACTTGCAGTTCTTTACTGCAAAATTTTAATTTAACTGTGTGAAATAAATTGTGATAAAAATCAGAATTTGCATTTATTATTATAAATGAATGATATATAAATGCATAAACAAAATACTTACAAGTTGACTGGTAATAATATATTTTTAATCCAATATTTTGTTCCTTGTATTACTTAAAGAAACTGCAGTTTACATGTCAGTGGTATTTTCTGTGACACTGCATTGAATGTGATATATGAAATGAGAAAGTGGATGGAAACAGAACAAATGCAGCAGTGTGTAATCAACTTCAGATGATAATGAAACTCAAGTATGAATGTACTCATAGACCTTGGAATGTGATAGAAAGCTAAGCTTTTAAATTTTATTTTCTTTACATGTATAGAATATGAAATTTTGTAAATCAGCTATAGTGTAATGATTAATTGTAGTTATGACCTGTAGGTGGTTAATAAATCCAATTACCAATCCAGACCCTGCCTTTAGTCACTGTGATACATGTGACAATATTAACATAAAACATTTCTCTTTAAAGGAAAATGTTAGACCACAGAGAATTTCAGAATTGTACAAAACATGCATAAACAGCCTTGAAGAGCAAATGCTCGCATGTTTTTAGGATGGAGAGAACTTCTATAAAACAACATCAAGTGAAACAGTTGAAGAGATAAATTTAAAAATTATATGTGGCAAGTAAAACAGTAAAAGTTAGACTTTTTGGATATAAAACAAGATAGGAATCCATAATCATTCTGGTGAATGGATATAAATAGAGAAAGACCATTGGGAAATAGACTTTAAAGGATTCTGACGATGGTATATGCTGTACAGAACTATAAGGTTTATTTTGGACTCTATCCATTGTCTGGTATATATATGACAAAAACCACAATGTTTCGGAGACTGGATCTGTCTCCATCCTCAGGTGGATGGGGCAAGATAAACCTACTCAGTTGGGCCCGTTAGAAACAGATAGTCTCAATCACTGGTCTTTCTAACAGGCCCAAATGAGTAGGTCTATCTTGCCCCATCCACCTGAGGATGGAGACAGATCCAGTCTCCGAAACGTTGTGGTTTTTTTGTCTTATATATACTAGACGATGGATAGAGTCCAAAATAAACCTTACAGTTCTGTACACCATTGGGAAAGTTGAGATACTGAACAATTCATACCACAGAGGACATAATGTGGTGCGGAAGAGACTGGAACAAAGTTCTGAATTTTTAACTGCTGGAAAAAGAGGCAAAGTAACATTAACATGACTTGAGACAGAGTAGAAGGCGAAAGAAGACTGTTGTCTTTGGGAATTGAGTAGTTGTGAGCAGAAGATAGAAGTCCCCGACTCTTACTGCAAGTTTTCAAGAGGATTAACATACAAATAAACCATGACTGGGGAAAGGTCCATGCCATAACCTGACAGCAGAGTCAAATGTATGAAGAAGACTGTCATATCTTAAAATTTGCATTAGAAATAAATGACTATAAGTTTTAAACAAATATCTCAACTTTTAAATTATATAATTCAAGCAATCAAAAATGTTTTCATATCATCCAATATTTGCAACACAACAAGCAGAACCTGATAACAGATAAACTGTGACTGACATGTTATTCTGTGTACATCAATTTACTCCAAACTAATAATAGAGAAAACTTCTTGCCTTAAATATAATAATCTCAGAAAGACTGACAACTCCACTGTAGCTGGGCATGACCTTCCTCCTATGCTGTATGCGCATGTGAGAAAGTGAGAAAGAGACAACACTGACAGAAATAAAATATAATCTTGATCATAAAAGATGTCGAGAGTAAAATTACAGTAAAGCAACATAAAATAAACTGAACAAATCCTCTTAACACACAGTCAAGAAGCTTGTAGTCTAATTTATGAACAATATCGATTATCCATTTGAACAAGTTTGTTAAAGAAATACTCTTGCTACTGGCTGCATTTTCTCCCCTACTGACAGTCTTCTGTTTCTTACACAAATAAAAGTTTTAAGATCATGTGAAAATATTCTCATATGGTTCCTAAATAATAAAGTACTCTTTGCACTCATTCTTGAATACATATTTCTGACTGTTCAACAGCTACATTCTTTGTACATGTAAAAAACTAATTCACTACATAAAGATATAGGACACTTTACTCTTGTTGGATAACATATTGACTACTAAAATTTTATGTACAATATACTTATGCTATTCACTTGATTATTTCTTTTAAACATAATCCATATTTCTTTCACACCGCTGAGAACTCAATGGCGAGTATGGTCCCGTAATTTTGTGCCAGGCCTGTGGTGGAGTGGAAGTTTCTATATTTCTTTGGTACTGTCTTGAAGTTTCCTCTGGTGAGTGTACAGTTCTTGATTGATCTTTAGTCCCTGAACCACAAGCACTGGGCCACCTGGAAGTTATCACATATGTAACATAAATGTTTTATTTTCTTCATCTCCACTGATATTTTGTAATTTATTCACCTCTGCGAAATGCTTATAATTCTGCACCAGTCAACTGGATTTGCATCACATAAACTGAAAATGACATGAAGCCTTTCCTCGGTACTTGATCCATCAACAAGAATCAACAATTTTCGTCTGCCTAACTTCAAACATAGCAACTATACTTATAACTAAAACCTATAAAGAGTTTGTTTAAAAACTGAGTTTAACGTTTTAACGAATACCTTCTTTTTACTATCCATCTTTGCATGCAAAGAACTCTACTGCAGCATGGAGAACTTCAATTGAATTTTCCCTGTTACAAGACAAATCTAAGTTCATCCCCTGAAGTCAGAAAGTTAAAGAAGGAAATACTGGTGCAGCAGTAAGCTTAAAAACAATATGGAACAATGTTTTCTTTCTGCTATTAAGATTCATGATCACTTCATTTACATCACAAAAGGCCAAAATGAAAATTTATGATGTTTTGAAGAATATACCAGGAACTGATGACAGTATTAATTATACTGTAATAAAACTGTAAGCAGAAGCATGTAAATTAATTCCAGATAGGATGTACTACTAAAGTATTTTAATATTTACTTTCTTACATAGAAGATGGATTGAAAAATAATTCTGACTGATAAAAGGCATTCTCAGAATTTAAACTGTTCTTCAACTCTCTGTACTTGAAACGGTGATTTCTTACTGACCAATTTTATAAATAAGAGGCGAATTACTTACGTGGCTCTTTCATGTTCCGAGTGCAACAAAACCAAATGTCGCCATCTGTAAATATTTGGATATTCCAGTGGTCCAATAGCTGAGCTGTCCAGAGCTTGCATCACTGCTACATCTAACTTGGATGGTGAGTCACTGGAAAAAAAATGTAAGCAGACCTTCTTTCTGCTGGTATGCTCTAGTATACTGTATTGGCACCTTTTATTATAAGACAGCATTAAATAATAATAAGTTCTGGGAAGAACTAATTACCTATTCTCCTCTCAGTATAGTTTGAATATATATTAGGACAAGTAGAAAATGCATAATGAAGTCAATGAAACAAAATAATTCGAGAGGCTGCAATGTTAACATTACTGACAGGAAGATTTATGAAATATGCTGTTCAGATGGCCTCAGGTGGCATAAAATACTTACCAAATTTCATGAAGATTGGTTTGGAAATTCAGGTAGTATTAAGGTTATTACCTTGACAATCTGAGAGACTACAATGCTAGTATTACTAATGGAAAGGATTTATATTGTATGCTGTTGAGATGACCTCAGACAGCATGACAAATACATACCAAGTTTCATGATGATCGATTCAGGAACTCAAGTAATGGTGTTACCTCAATAATTTGAGAGGATAGTAATGTTGGTACTACTGATGTGAGGGATTTATGAAGCATGCTGTTGAGATGGCCTCAGGTGGCATGATATACAGATAAGACCTTTCATGATGATCAGTTCAGGCATTCAAGTAACATTAATGTTACTACAGCAACAATTTGAGAGGCAGTACGTTGGTATTACTGATGGGAGAAAATTATGAAGTACGCTGCTGAGCTGGCTTCATATGACATGATATACAGGCCAAGTTTCATGAGGACTGGTATAGGCACTCAAGAAATATTAAGGATTTGCCTCAGTAGTCTGAGAGACCACGATGTCTGTATTTCTGAAGGGAGGGATTTATGAAGTCTGCCACTGAGATTGGTTCAGGTGGCATGATACACATGCCACATTTCATGATGACTGGTGCGGGAATTCAAGCTATACTAAGGTGCTGCCCTAGCGAATGTGAGAGGCTGTAATGTTGTCACTACTGATGGGAGGAATTTATGAAATACGCTGTTTCAATGGGCTCAGGTGCCATGACATACATACCAAGTTTCATACAGACTGGTTCAGGCATTCAAAAGTTGTCAGAGTGGTATATACATACAGACACAAATAGAAAGGTAGTCTCATAAGCCTACTTTCATTTTTTCAAAATAAGGAAAGTATGCTAAAAGTCCGTTAGAATGACTACATATCACTATATCCCAGAAGATAGAACCCTTCATAATCACCACAATAAGAACCTCAAGTCCTATAAAATGAGTTTAAAATAAGAATAAATGTTCTATTGCAACCCAGTCCTTGGTTTGAATTTCTGCTTGACACCAGATATGATGAATAAAGGTTTTCATTGGTTTCCTTAGTCCCTCCTGGAAACTTCCTGGATAGTACCAAGAACAGGCCATGACTACTTCCTTCCAGATGCTTTCCAATTCATTATTCAACAATCATCCTACCATTTGATATTATAGTACAGAGAGTGACAGAATCATAGAATAAACCACAAACTAAACTGAAACTACCATGTGCCAGAAAAGATGTGAGAGTTGCTGACCATATAAACATGAGCCTCCTGCAGGTAGCATGAAAACTTGTCTCAGTGTTTTAGATAAATAAATGTTGTAGTTGTGACGATACTAATTATCCTCTCCTTTTGTTCATAATATGACTCTAATCTTTACCCTTGTATAAAAACATCTGGTCCTTCATCTGGCGTTGACATATTGGCAGTATCATCATCATCATCAGAATTAGCATCTTCACAGCAGACAAGTGATTCACTACTGCTGAGTTTTCTAGGGGTTGATGGTGGTGTAAAATATTCATCTTCATCATCTGGAACATAAATAAGACTTATTTTTATTAACCTGACCCCAAATATATACACAAGTTTCTGCACAAGCATATACAGTATTATGATTTATTATTGACTGCCCTCTGTACAATGTTAATATTCCTCTTCCAAATTCATGTCCAAAAAATGTAACACAAGGAGTTACAAACAGAAGGCATAAGCCTACTTTCCTACTGCACAGATTTCTAGGCCTCCAAATCCATTATTATTATTATATTTATTTTATTCTATTTTTGTGAAGATATTAATATTAAAAAGATTCTGTCTACATTACATTTGTCACCATATGGGCATACACTCGTATCCAGGACGTGCTCACTTTGAATCGTTGCTGGGACACTGAGGTTTTTCCTCAGGTCTTCCAGGCCATGATTCACTTCCTTACAAATCCTCTCCAATTCATCAGTGATCCTACCATGTGAAGAAATAAAAGTATAGCTACTGACAGCACCTTATAAAACTCACAAAAAAATATATACATAGGAACTGTTTTAACTGTCAACACAAGTATACTGAGTTTTTAATGTTTTTACAATTTGATCTTTATTCCTGCTACATGTTTCAGTCATATAAGACCAAAAAACCAAAAAAAATCTGTTGAACATAACAACAAAGTGTTGTGGCATCACCGTCTTGTCACACATTAATGTGCAGGTACAGCCTATGGGTGATCAGATACTACCATCAATCCTAAGACCAAAATAATATTTTCTAAGCTTCCAAATTATTTTACATTTTACAAAACAAAACAAAAGATGTATATTTTTTAAGTTCTGCTATCAAACATCAGTTGAGAACCCTAAATTAAGTGGCACTAGTGTCACTCCCACTTCATGCAATGGCACATCTGCCGTTACTACAAAACTGCAGAAAACTGAGTAGTCTCTAATGGCATAATGCTCATACCAAATTTTGCAAGAATGGATCAACTTCTTCAAAAGTTGAAATGGAAACACAGACACAGGTTGCATGATGATTTGATAAGCCTTCTTAACTTTCTTTAGGAAGGAAATTTGGTTAATAAGTACAAATATATTGATATATGACGTATTCTATCTTCTGAGATATAACACCATGCAGTCCAATAAAAGTCAACTGATGTTACGGAAGAACATATTGCTTCCATCTTCAGGACTGAAGAGTAAGCCAAAGCAAAAAAACCATCATGAAGCAGGCAGCAAAGAGAGCCAGCTGCATGTGGAAAAACACAAGATTATACGGAGTGGGTGGGTTGGGGGGAATGTGAAAGCACCGACTATCAGTTTCTATTAAATCCAAGATGTTATCATGCAGCTTTAAAACCATCATCTGCAATCTAGAAACAAGATACATCAAATATGCAAACTCATATTAAAATACACAAACTGCAACAGCCAATTCATTTATCAACCAGTACCATAATACCTAATTATGATGCTTTAAAAAAAAATTCTTTGTTCTTAGGTCCAGTTAAGCGGCCTCCGTAGTCTAGAGGTAACGTTCCCACCTCATGACTCGCAGTATGCGGGTTCAAATACCCGGTAGAGGTCATCGAATTTTTAAGGGTGGAAAAATTCAGAGAACAAGTCCTCTGGGAGGGACTTTAAGCCGTGGGTCCCATGTTGTAGCTTTACGGCATGTAAAAGAACCTCATATCTCCAAAGGAGGTCACTGAGCCAAATTGCGAACGTTTCCCGCCCAACAGCAGTCTCTAATACCTCTGGTAGATGGGGGAAGCATTATAGATACCTCTCAGCCAATAGAGCCGGTCTCGCTGGCTGGGCGGGACTGATGGTAAGTACCAATACCGGTAGGATATAGAGACTGGTAGAAATCATAGAGGGAAGCACAATGGACCAATACAGGTCTCAGCGCATGGGGAAACCCACCCTCTCCAAATAACTAACTAACTAACTAACTAGGTCCGATTAAGTGTTGGATCCTAGGTAATTTCCTGGGAAAACTGAAGAGTTAAAAGAAAAGTATACTTCATTATCACTGAGCCACAAATTCCACATGTACTGCCTTGAGACTGAACCTGGGTATCTATAATCTTGGTCACAGTAAGCTTTGTATCACATCGTTATGAACCACGTACACTATTAACTGCCAAAAGATCATACCATGAATATATAGATATACCTTGAAGAGTTTTTTATCCTTTAAACTATAAATGGCTGCAAGAATGTATGGGGGAACAATACTGCCCACCAAGGGTCGCTACCTTCCTTACTTCCCATCTGTGCTCTCTTTTTTTCTTTCCTGCTTAGTGGTGGGGTGGAGTCCAGCTGGGTTCACTTGGCACGGAGGCCACTGATTGGCCTATTGTACCTGCCCTGGGTGATTATGATGATGGAGAATTTTGTGGAGTGGAAATTGGCAGGGGAAACCGAAGTACTCGGAGAGACTCTGCCACAGCGCCACTTTGTCCACCACAAATCCCACTTGACCAGACAGGGGGTCGAACCCGGGCTGCTGGGGTGGGAAGCCAGCGACTAACCGCTTGAGCTACGGCATGGTCGTATCTGTCCTCCTTGCATACTGAGAAGGTGGTCCATGTTTTCCCACTGCACATCTTCATTTATTTGTTTGTTTGTTTGAAAAGGGGAGCTTGTTCTGTGTGGAGGAGGAGAAAGCAGAGAGCATTAACATGCTAAATAAGTTCTTCAATACTACAAGATCCTCTGGACCGCATATTTTGTGAAGAAAATAATTTTTTGCATCCAGAGTTACAAGTAGAGTCCATAATGTCTACACACCTAATGCAGAGTTTCAGTCATACAAATCCTATACTGCTAATGTATATATTACTTATTTGTAGATGGTACAAATTTGTAACATTCAGACTGCAGACGTTCATACAGCAAATCCTAAATATTTTAATATTTGTAACTGTAATAATCTCACCTTCCCTGCCACCAGAATAATTTAATATGACAAGATTTACAATTTGTACCTTTCGTCTGATATTAGGCTGATTAAAGAATTAACAAGGGTGAAATGGTAGAAATATACAGTATTCACAGTAGAAATTGAGAAATTGATACAACATTTTAGGTCAAAGACTAAAAAAAGACAGCATTTAAAAACGTAAGATACAGACAGATTTTTAAAATGATCTTAGGGAAATGGAGTGGGAAGGTATGAACTGGTTTTAACTGGCTCAGGATAGTGTTCAATGACATAGTAATGAACCTTTGGGTTCCCTAATGAAGACAATTTGTTGACAATAAAAGTAATTATTGATTAACATGGTTATAAACATCCACCAGTCACATTTAACCAAATGAATATTTTCACATATTTTGCAAATTATTCTCTCTCTCTCTCTCTCTCTCTCTCATACACACACATACACACACACACGGCTCTGATATCTCACCTGAAATGTCATCTGATTCCAGCAGATGATGGTCCAGGTGGCTACTTGAATATATATTCACCACTTCATGTAACTTGTCAACTTCTAACATAGTGGATGTCTGTTTCTTATTACTGCTGTGTGTTCGCTGTTTAGCTGTTCTGAAACTGAGTTCTTTGTGAGAAGGACCTGCCATCTCACCAGTTCTTCTACCACCACACTGCTCCTCGGAATCTGGTGAAAAGTGCACAATTAACTAGCTACACCACATGTACAACACAGCAACAGAATGATCAGCCATGAAGAAAATCATTTAGTCCAAGATGCTCCAAGTGTCAAAAGAATTGAAAGCTGCACATTTTAGAGCACAAATAAGCACTATCTACATTCACTGAATTGTATTAAACTTTAAAGAGCTCCCCAAACATGTGACACAAACCACATATCTTGTTAGCATTTACACCTTAGCTTTAAAGTTTAAAAACATGGTCAATTCCATATTTTACAGGCTAATAAAGGGGTAGAATGTAAGGATAATTCAAGATATTTTGTTATGCATTCTTATAACATATAGAATATTACTTAACCACCTTTCACATACGAGGTCTATAAAAATGACTTTTATTTTCCAAACCAAGTTCTTCCAGTACTGTCCAGATTCATCACTGTAAATCTGGCCAGCCTTCAGGTTTTATTCTAGCATAAATTTCTGAAATTCTGTGAAAAGGGAATCAGCCGCAGCATCAACACTAATAACTTTTCTTAGTATAACAATTTGACAAAGACCATACCATTACTTACATCTGGTCAGCCACTCAAATGTGGTCTCAATTCACCTTCCAATCCCAAAGCTTCATTAGAAACCTCAATTTCTGTGCACATACAGAACCGAACATGGGAACTCCTTTGCTCATTCATGCCTGAATGCAGCACACAATTCTCTGTATGACCTCTTCATACTATCACAGCTCCTTAACAGTTTTACCAGTATCTAACCTCCTGAATGCTGACCATTCCAACAATGCATCACAACCCAGAAGAGCATCATCTTCATATTCACTGCCATGAGAACCTAATTTCACATTCATCAATTAAGGCTTGCTGTCCTACATGTCACATGTGCTTTGTAGTTGATGACATACTCTTTGGCTAGATTTGTCACCAATTCCCTATTTTGGAAATCAGGAGTAAATTCAAGCTTATTTTTATTGCTGGCAAAACTCTGTTCCATTTACAGCCATTTCACTAGGTTCACAAACTAATGATCACTTCTGCAATAGCTGGTGCACATTTCAATGCAAGGAGTCACAATGATTTAAAAAGAAATATTACCTACAAAGAACATTCACAGAAGCAGTGGAAGCTACTGAAGGGGAGAATGAATAGCATTGAAGGAGTTCTGGAAAGAATATAACATTCACAACGCTGTTAAGAACACACACACTGCCTAGCACTAAATTACACCTACCATGAATGCTGCTTGGACAAATCTCAGCCCCTCAGTTTGTTCGGTACTTCAAGGAATTTGAAGAGCAAATGTAATTAATATGATAAAGGACTGTCTGCTTTATAGGCTCAGACAAAAATACCAAAAGTTTTATGAAGGTACTTAGAGCAATACACGATGCTACTGCATGCTGTCAAATGACTTATGATAAGAAAAACAGTACGAACATCACTGGACAGTTACTTACAGAAATCACAGAAAAAAGACCCAATGCCATCAATGTCTGCAGAACCGCATCCAAAACAACTGAATATTAAATACGTATTGGTTTTCTTACAATTATGCTTTTATACATACATGTACTGCACATACACATAATGAACAAATTTTCATTTTCTTAACACCTTCATTAGTAGCGATTATTGTGAAGGACTGACGAACTACTGGCCATTTTCACAGTAAATATTTCAGATATATGGATTGTAAAAATAGGAAATACAAAGTTCTGGCTGAAAAATAAAAAGCACAGAAATACAACACCTCAAAGACTGAGGGAAATGGGGTGTATACAGATGGGACTAAAGTGACTCTGGTTAATTCCAATGGGGGGTTTGTTATTATGGTGTTGAGGCTCTGGATTCCATAAAAAAGGGCAAGAGTTTGAGTATCTAGTAACTACTCATGAAGAATACAACAGTTTCATACTCAAAACATGAATTAAGATGGGGTACCCAAAAGAAACCGAACTAAATTTTTTTGTGGTCAGAGCTTTTGTAGTACCGCGTTTTGCCACTATGAGCGCATAGAGCTGACATTCCTGAGTTGATAAGCCGACTACCGTTGCTTCAGAAGGTAAGGACTAGTTTCGGCAGAGTTTATAGTGACATCTGTTTTGTGTGATCGTCGTTTTTGCAATGGCTGATTTTCGTGAACAGCGTGCAGCAGTGAAATTCTGCTTTTTGCTCGGGAAAAGTGGAACAGAAACTCTTGAAATGTTAAAAACGGCGTACAAGGACGATGCTATGGGGAAAACTTAAGTGTTTGAGTGGTTTTCCTGTTTCAAAAATGCTAAAATGTCAATTGATGACAAACCTCGTTCTGGTCGTCCTTCCACGGCCTGAACACATGAAAATATTGAAAAAAATTCGTGAAATCATCAAGGAAGATCAATGACGGACCATTGAAGAAATTGTGGAGCTGTCGGGAGTGACTTGGAGCTCAGCGGCCAGATTTGTGGCAGTCGGGTGACTGGTTTTTCCATCATGACAATGCCCCTGCTCACACAGCCCTGTCTGTATGACAATTCTTGAACAAAAATGGTATGACCCCTGTTCCTCACCCTCCATACTCACCCGACCTTGCCCCGTGCGACTTTTTTTTGTTTCCTCGAATCAAAAGAGACATGAAAGGAAAAAACGACGGAGGCGCTGTCAAGCATCTCAAAAGATGAATTTAGACAATGTTTTGAAAAATGGAATAAAAGACTAGACAAGTGTATTAGTGTAAGTGGAGAGTACTTTGAAGGGGATTGAAGGTTTGTGCTTAAAATTTGAATAAATAAGTTTAAAAAAAATAAGTTCTGTTTCTTTGGGTATGTTGTCACTAGACAGGACTAGCAGATATTCTCATGTCTGGAAAGACTAGATGGGTAATGAATATATGGTTCTTTTCAATGCTTTGTTAATCTTCGGATATACGGGTGAAACCACCACTCAGATGTAACAGATGTACATTTCATATGCCATTTGAAAAGTAATCCCACTTGAATTTTTACAAATAAATAAATTAAATAAATTGTTACTATACTTTGAATTTTTTTTACTTTTTCAAGTAATATACAAAATGTGTGAGCTTCACAAACTCACCATCAAAAGTAAGTCGTCTTGAAATTCCATCCAATGATGATACGGTGTTAGCTTTGCTTGTAGGATATGTATACCTCAAATTCTGACTTCTCTTGAAGGATGAACCTTTCCTAGCATTTCTCACAAAATTCTGATCTCGCCTAAAGCAAGAACACTTTATAGCATCAGACCATATTCTCATACATTCTTCTTCTGTTTGAACATGGGTATTCTTTGTGGCACTATTGTTCTTGTTTGTGTCTTTAACAGTTTCTTCTCGTTCTAAGGCACTCAGGATAAGTTTGACAATACATTTTGTCTGATTATGTTCCCCACCTGCTTTTCTCTGGTCCTCAGCATATCTGTGTGTATTACGATAACTTACACTTGTACCATCCTCTTCATCGGAATAGGAACAAGATGATAAGGAAAGTACAGATTTCAGACCAGAAGTGAGAAATTCCAATTCATCACTTCCCAGCTCAACAAGCTTATCTACTACAACTGCAGCAATTCGAGAGTGAACAAGATTAAAATCAACAGATATAAATCGGGCATCATCCTTAAAACTTCTGACAAGATCTTGTAGGTGTTTAATTTCTGGACAAAGCATGTCAGAAAGTGAATCCCCAATATGTGCACAGTTACCAGCCACTGTGAGCCCATCGTAAATTCGTTTACCAAACACCTGGCAGGATTTTTCTACATATAAGAATGGACTAAGACCTGGATTCAGTAAAACATTCAACAATGCTTCATCTTCAACATCAGCTTCTGCATCACCACTCTGATATCTGTACACATTTGATGCTGTCTTTGTCTCATTTTGCACTAGCAGTTTAGCTGGACTGTCATCAGAGAGGCTGCAAGCTTTGAATGCAAGGCACAGATCTGATACTGGACTAACAGTCCCATCATCACTTGAATGATTTTCATTCTGTTCTGGTGGAACCAATGAATAACCATTCATTGCATGTTTTGTGCTCTCACATTTCTCATGGCTTGAATCTGAAATAACACAATGGTTTCGTTTCTGCCCAGCTTCCTGAAATCTATTCTTGAGATATGCCTCAAGTTTTTGAAGTCCATCCGGAGAGGCCAAATTTGTAAATGTATCAAGAAATGGCCAATACTCATTCCAGCCAACCTTGAATTCCTGAGCCAGATCCCTATAATAAATAACACAAACAGAAGGTAGTATCAACGTTTACAATATATTAATAATTACTGGTACTGGGAACTTTAACTGACTGAAATATACGAAGGGGGACCCAAAAATAACCGGAACCGACCTGTTGCGCGCGCATGCTTTGTAGTTGTGAGTTGTGCTGCTAGGTGGTGTTAGCTGGGGGTCTCCCGCAACTGTTAGTGAGCTGGCGTGAGTCTGAGTTAAGTGGTTTGTCTGTGGTGCTCTGTTGTGTGCGTTCCTGTTTCAACCCTTTGGCGATTAGTGAGATGGCCGACCAGAAGGAACAAAGAGTGTGCGTGAAATTTTGCTTTCTGTTAGGGAAAACTGCAGCCGAGACTGTTGGGATGCTTCGGCAAGCCTTTAATGATGATGCTTTGGGGAAATCACAGGTCTAC